>NC_088300.1:16007499-16315120 GCF_032854445.1 Liolophura sinensis | reverse complement strand
GGCGGATTACTTGCCTTCGGTAAGTCGTTTCAGTGAAGCAGCACTAGATAAAAGAGCTGTGGAAATCCGTCCTGCAACAAGGAAGCATATTATATAAACTCTAAGGACTCCTTCGTCGTCATATAACTGAAAAACTCCAAGCACTCACTCACTCAGTATTTTCAGGCTACCTTACATGTAGGATATGTGATCAGTTCGATGAGCGTATGAGTGCTTTTCGAATAACCATGTGTTCATATAGACCATAATTCCGATCGACATTATCTTTTCAGTATGTGAAGAAACTGTCCGGATATTTTGTCCGTACGGGTTTGAAAGTGAGGGATGTCCCAGGCAGAAGTGTGCTCCGGATCCGTGTTTGGTAAGATTCCCACATTTGCCTATTAACCGTAAATAATATCCTGAAGAATGAGACATGTAAAATTTCTTTTGAGATTTGAAAACATGCCTCACGTTGGACACGAGCCTTGCGTAATTAAATTCTTCTCAAAAATGCTTTCTTTTACTCCTTTGGTTAATTTTCTGTAACTTTATATTGTACATTTATACTGTGACCACAATTAGTCAGTAGTATAACCTAGCACATTCTGTTCCCAGACTGCTCAGTGTAGGCCCGATGAGGAATGCTTTGCCCAAATCGGAACCTGTCGCTTCCAGACCAACTGTCCGTATGTTGCGGAGTGCAAACCAAAGGGTAAAAACCAATTTTTAATTATTCTATTTCAATATTTTCGCGTTAAACGTGTTATGAATACCTGTAAAGATATGAAATATTAAAATCAGAGATTTGGATATGTTCTTATATTTAAATGCATAACCTGTTATATACAGTCCCTTTTCCCTTCTCGTGTATATTCTGACACATGCACTTCCTAAAATAAGACATAGATGCGATGTTTTTTTGTTTGCTCGACATATTACACCTTAAATTTTCAAAATAACTTGACGTGGGAAAGTTATTTTTAACATTTTATTATTATTTATTATTTCGTTGCACAGTGTGTGAAGACATGATGCCTATCTCCTGTGACTTTGGCTTTAAGAGCAGTGGCTGTCCCAGATCCGAGTGTGCCGAGGATCCGTGTAGGGTTAGTGCTATGAAGAGTGCTGTTATACTGAAAAAAAAACCCTGTACTGAAGTAGTGTTAGTGACAAAATTTCCCAACACTAAGGATCCCTTTCTTCTTCTTTAAAATCATCGTATGTCGCAGTCATAAGTGTAAGCTATCTCTAATATTCTGACATTTTCATATTCATCCCACAGCGAACAATATTTCGCATTCAAAATACATATATTACTTTAATATATTGAATAGAAAATCTGTTACATTTAATGTTAAGCTAGGAACTTTCAACAGCTAGATTGACATTTTCACACAAATGGTTTGAAATTTAAGTGCATCAGTATAAGGTATTCCTTCACGAGATGTTTTTCATGCCTTTCTCACCACAGACAACAGTATGTGGCGAATCATCCGTGTGTTTTGCCAGGAACAGTTCATGTGAGTTTGAGGGTGGATGTCCTTTCCAAGCTGAATGCCGACCCTCGGGTGAGTCAAAGGTCTTTACTCTATAAAGAGAGCCTTCCTGAAAGCACCATCTAGAGACAAAACATTATGTTGTCCTTCGAGATGACGATGTATTGGAACGATTGGCAGATGCGAAACGAATAGAAACCTTATACGATTTTTGTACTCCGATGATTTGTTGTATTTCACGTGTTACGTATGTGGCATTTCCTATGTGAAAAAGGAGAAGAGTATTTAGGATGGTATTGCATAAAAATGCAGAGATATCACTCTTCCAGCACCTCCCTTTGCTTACCTTATTAAAGGGATTGGTATTAGAATGCTTCTAAGAAAAATCAATGGACGAGAGAAAATGAAGGCTTTGAAACGGAGATATTGTCAGATATACGAACTACATGTTCTACACACATTCAGCTTGTATAGGGTGAGTGTTGCATGTTTAAACAGTACATCAGTGAAAAAGCACCACAACCAAATTATAACTGTTATTGTGGTAACATCACAGTTATTTGATTGGTATTTTACGTCGAGTTCAAGAATATTTCATATATAGGACGCCCCACGGTATAATGGTGAGACGTAACCGGACAGAGCCAGATGGAAGCTTATATTGGGGGACCTAACTCCCTTAATACAGTAATGGGATTGCAATATCACAAATATATGGCCCGCTGTCAAATCTGTCAAAGGTAGTAATTATGAAATTTGCTCCCAATACATTGTTTTAACAGCTGACTCAAAAATTTTCCATAGCAAGTTTTTTTCCCTGTAGGTGTACATGTATTATTATGTAACTTATATATAATATCTTTTGTACGTGTAAAGTGTGCGAAGAGATGCTCCCGATTAACTGTCCAATGGGCTTTAAGAACATCGGTTGCCCGCGGTCGCAGTGTGTCGAGGATCCATGTTTGGTAAGATGTGTAACGTTACGATTTTCAGCATTGCTTTATACTTGAACACAAATTAATGCAAGCATCTCAGTTTATATTGTGTTAATGTGTTTAATCTAATGTAAAACAAACAGCTGATTGACAGCCTTTGTCCACTAAGCATTGAACTACTGAATGGCACTAACCACACCGATGACCAAGAAAACTACAAGAACTAAGAACGATATGATTAATTAAAGACATTAATTTAAAGACATAGACGGTAGATTAATTAAAGACATAGACGGTAGACGGTTGTCGGTTGGTTCATGTTTATGAAAAATTAGAAATAATTGATGGAATTTGTCTGATGTTTCTCAGAAAGCTGTAACTGGCTTTTTTGTCTGGAATAGCGCCCTCGCTGGTTCAGGCGGTTAAGGTGCTGCTTTGCTAAGACTGTCAGGTACTTGACTTACGGCGTCGCTCATTAGAATCCAGCTTTCGCTTTATACTTCGGTTACGCCAGAAGGTTTGTCACGTATCTGGCGAAAGTGAGTGATGCACTTGAGCTTCCTACGTCCATAAAACTGACCGTCGAGGACGGCATTAAACACCAAGGAAATAAAAATACACACATATTTCTGTTCAGAACAACAACTGCACAGGGAACCAAGCATGTTTCCTGCGTGAATCTAAGTGTGGGTTTAACACTGGGTGTCCGATGGAATCCTTCTGCAGAGAAGCAGGTGCGTACCATGTTACCCTGCCAATTACTTCACATAAATTACAACCGGTTTGCTGAGATCTGTTGTATCTGTTTTTACGTTACAACTTTGACACTTATGTTTGTAGTTAACACGTATAACAACGTGTCCTTTTTAATGATAATATTTAAAAACATTCACCACATAAGATATAAAGTATACATGGCTACATTATTGATGTAAACTTTAAGTCGTTGTGAAATGAATTAATTAATCGCACAATGACGTATTTAGTCCCTTAATGATGCACATATACATTAATCAGCTGTCATTTTTTGTTGTTTTTCTTTTTCATCTTAGTTTGTGCAGAGACTCTGAAGATGAATTGCCCCTATGGTTTTGAGGCGGTAGGTTGTCCCCGGAGTGTCTGTTCCCCTGACCCATGTCTGGTGAGTTGAAAGTTCAAGGAAGAAGGGAAAAAAAGAAAACAAAAACTAAATCAGTTTTTATCCGCCCAAGCTTGGCTTATGACGGAGGAGAATACATAAAAATGACGCATAATTCATATGAAAGCCTGTTTAAAGTTGTATGTAGTTGTGCCTGCCATACACAAAAACCAAATCCATAATTACAGTACTAGGCTGATACTGAAGCTCTTTGCTGAATCGTTTTTGCTTGCTTCTTTCCAATGCTTTATATCATCATCAATAATCATAAACGTCCATTGCACATAATTTTAAATATTTGTTTGAAAATATCCAAATGTCCCAGTAGAAGATGTTTAACATAAGTGTACTTAATGCGATCATTATACAGGTGTGTGTTTATAATAATAAGTCGTTATATTGTCCTTTTCTTAAAACAAGGCCTGTGAAATGCGTCACATTAAAAAGCAAGATTTGACTGGGATCTGCCAGTACTCTTTCCGTGATGGAAAACTGATCCTCACATGTTTCTCATTTGTCTCAAATGTAAAGCGTGTTGGTTGAATATCAGATTTATGATATGATTATAGTGCCCCTGTTGATTGTTTAACTGTGTTTTGTAGACTGTACGGTGTCGCCCCAACGAAGTGTGTACTACTTTACCAAGCCAGTGTGAATATATCACTGACTGCCCACACAAGGCCGTATGCGAACTATCACGTAAGTTAACTGCCCACACAAGGCCTTATGCGAACTATCACGTAAGGTGACTGCCCACACAAGGCCGTATACGAATTATCATATAAGTTAACTGCCCACACTTGACTATGCGTGAACTTTCACCTGAGTTCACAGCCCATATAAGGCCTTGTCTGTGACTCTCAAGTCAGCAGCATGGCCACAAAAAATGGCCCACACAAACCCGTATGCGAACGCACAAGTTAGCGGACACGGTAGAGAGTCCACGTAAGTTGTCGAGAAATAAACAGTGCAGGGAAAAGCTTCTGTATGATGGAAATTACACTAACAGTATGGGTGTTTTTCTCTGTATCTGTATCTCTGGGGTTTTTGTGTGTGTGTATCTGTGTTGTTATTCCCATTCCAGTGGGCAAAACCACTGGTTCATGAACCCAGAACATCAACGAGTATGTCAAAGCTCTGGTGAAACCGATTCCCTCTTCACTTTGCTGGAAAATTGGCGGCGGTTTATTTATCATTAAATGGTGTTTCATAACGAACTCAAGAAGTTTTCACATAACGGTATATAATGGTTGTCAGGTTTATGTATAGGAGAAACCGAGCAGGGCCTGAGGGAAACTGAGCCAAGTACCCCTCACACCTACAGGCCTAAAGGTATGCACGTCTCACCAAGACCTGGTTTCGAATCTGCCACAATACTGATCACGGCCTCAGAAAGTCGTTATAGTCCCCTCGGTCTAATACCTAGTCATTTTATTTATAAACAAATCAACATTTCTGCAATGCTTTGCAGTTGTCCTACTTAAGAATGAAGTTACCATTGAAGTCGTCTATACACAATCCAGTAAATTCTTTCACAGAGTTACTCTTCGCTTCTTACTGCAGTGTGTGAACAAACATGTGATAGAACATGTCCTTTTGGATTCAAGATGGAGGGTTGCCCACGTTGTGAATGTAGTCCTGACCCTTGCTATGTAAGTACATTTATTGAAGGAGAAATAAAAAAAAAATAGACAAAATATTTTAGGTATTATGGAAGGTAAATAGATAAATAAGTATATTGATCTTCCCCGTGTTTGGTAAGTTCCTGTGTATTCATCATTGTTCAGTGTGTCACATCCTGTATTCCTCCTTTTTCAGTGAGTCTTATCCTGTATTCCTCATTATTCAGTATGTAACATCCTATATTCCTCTTTATTCAGTGCGTCACATCCTGTATTCCTCCTTATTTAGTGTGTCGCATCCTGCATTCATCATTGTTCAATATCTCACACCCTGTATTCATCATTATTCAGTGTGTCACATCCTGTATTTGTCATTATTCTGTGTACAGTTCTATGTTGAATGTGCCATCTCGTCGTCTTTCCACACATTCACATCCTATATGACTCATTTTTCATTATGTTATATCCTATATTCCTGATTGTTCAGCATGTCATATCCTCGTGTATTATTCCTTGTTCCATATGTCACATTCTAAATTCCTCATTGTTCGGAGTGTCTTCTGTAACAGTTACCGTTTTGTTTCTGCCAGACAACCACCTGTGAGACAGGGCTGACGTGTAAAACCCGCCCATCCGACTGCCAGTTCGGCAAGGACTGTCCACACGAGGCTGTATGTGACGACACACGTGAGTAGCCGCGAAAGCTGACTGACCCAATGGTAGAAAGCTGACTGACCCAATGGAAGAAAGCTGGCTGACCTATAGGTAGAAAGCCCACTGACCTACAGTTAGAAAGCTGATTGACCTACTCGTAGAGAGTTGACTGACCTACAGGTAGAAAGTTGACTAACCTACAGGCAGAAAACTGAATAACCTACAGGTTGAAGGCTGACTGACCTACAGGTAGAAAGCTGACCGGCCTACAGGTAGAAAGCTGGCTGTCCTACAGGTAGAAGGCTGGCTGACCTGCACGTAGAAAGACGACTGACCTACAGGTAGAAAGATGACTGACCTACAGGTAGAAAGCTGACTGATCTACAGATAAAAGGCTGACTGGCCTACATGTAGAAGTCTGGATAACCTACACGTAGAAGGCTGGTTGACTTACATGTAGAAAACTGACTGACCTACAGGTAGAAGGCTGACTGACCTACAGGTAGAAGGCTGGATAACCTACAGGTATAAAGCTGACTGGCCTTTGACCTTTGACCGAGTTTTGACCGAGTTTTACGTATTGCCAGATGTTGTTTTTGTATCAGCCGCTGAACGTTTGTTCCATACAACTATTAGATCATTGTGGACTAAAACATTTATGGTTAGACACAAAGTATAAATATATTCATCTACAGCCTAAGGCCATCTCATGTGCCGATGCTATGTAAAACTATCAAATTGTGGTAACGGTACGTCCTCTTTCCTTTTGCAGCTTGCGAAGCGACTTGTCGAAAACGGTGTGACTTTGGCTTCAAGCCGACGGGATGTCCGCGATGCGAGTGTATCCCGGACCCGTGTTTAGTAAGAATATTGTGAGAGATCTTTGGTTGAGGGGAAAAATAAGGGAAATATCGAGTACCTGTACATAATATTCTGGAATTCTCCAAACTGGTTAAACGCTTTCTGAACTTCATTGCGGTAAGATTTAGGGCGAAACTAATATATCGACGGATTATGTCGATATTTTGGGCCAAAAATTTCAGGTATAATCTCTTTAATAAATATAGTAGAGAAGTGTGTACATGTTACAAGGTTGTTTGGCATTAATATGATGGCTTTTCACTCTTTTCAAATCCCCAGTCAGTGACCTGTTCTTTGGGTCAGACGTGTATGCCTAAAGTCCCACCATGCGATTTTAACACTGGGTGCCCGGCTGTTGCCTCGTGTGAAGACTCTTGTAAGTATTATACTGTAGACACTAAGGCAATGTATGAAAGAAACATACTAAAAATCCCCCCCCTCTTCTCCCACGGATGCAATTCTGCGATGACTGATCACATGATTGGAGTACTTCTCCACATTGAGCACTTCTCAGTTATGTCAGTCAGCAGAAGGTTGATGGCATGTCAAATTTGTACATATACTGAGCGACGTTTATTAAAAATACAAGATAAAATTCTACTGATTTCATTTCCATTGTTAACACCCAAAGTTACGATGATTCTACACTGTTCAATAAAGGATATGTATACTGGGTACAGTATTTGCCAGTGGCACTATTAGTTCTGTTAAGCAGTATACAAATAATGTATCACAGGTACATAATTGTGGGTATCAGCTCTGAGCTAACGATGAACAAAAACAGTGTTCTAAAGACATTTTATTGTACTTGCTACTGCATGACCACGTTTTTCAATTTCTCGTTTAGTATGTGCAGCCACGTGCAGCGAGAAGCAGTGCCAATACGGGTTTGAGATGTCGGGATGTCCACGCTGCACCTGTGTGCAAGATCCGTGTCTGGTGAGTAAGCCATTGCTGTACAATCAGCACTTTGGGATTTATGCACTATGCATTCAGCAATCCAGATCCAGGATTTAAGGCATACAGTGAGTCGTTTGAATCCAAACTGCATCACGCATTGGACACTTATGATCTATGCTTTAAGGCATACACAATAAGCACTTTTATCGAGGCTTTAAGGCATACAATGGGGACTCTGTATTTGGGTCAAGTTTTGGGTCCAGACTATAATGTCTTCTTCTGTAAACACCTTGAGGTTTGTTAAGTACTAGGGACAACGTGGTTGTTTCCTTCAGGTACTCTACCAGTAAACCCAACCGTCGTCGTATATGATTAGACTTTACACAACTGGGAATGTAGCTGATAACTTCGTGTCTCTATGTGGATTACCTAACATCTGCATTTCGTAGTTAGTGACCGTTGTGAAAGTGAAAAGCATTGTTGACTTCAGAACCATCAATGTCCATCCGGAACAGTCTGTGAGAGTGAGCCTGGCACGTGCGTCCTCGGCAACGAGTGTCCCTATCACGCTGTCTGCAAGACTGAAAGTGAGTACCACACTGTCTGTAAAGCTCACAGTATACAGGAACTGCTACGAGACTCAGAGGGAAAAAATATTTGCACTACGCTGTTCGTAAAACATTGGGTGAATTGTGTACGTCTATAAAGTTGCGAAAAGATACTTTCATTTCACTGCGTCTATAAGCTAAGAGTAACTGTGCGCGTCAGACTGTCTGTAGATCTCACTGCCAGTAACTGTCTCTGTCACTGACGCGTCTGTAAAGGTCACACTGAGTAACTGTCCGAGCTTCTGTATCCTTTAAGTTCAAACTAACTTCGTACACAACCCTCAGATGTCACAGCACAACCTGTAGGCTATTTTTCCAGACTGCACTATGAGAACACTTCACACTTTTCATGCTTTAAACTAATTTGATACGTTATCCGTCTTATACTTATCTTCTGTTCATTTTTCCCAGAATGCACAGAGGTATGTTCTTTTCGCACATGTCCCTATGGTTTCCTGGAGAGTGGTTGTCCCAGATGTAACTGTGCCCCGAATCCTTGTGTGGTGAGTCATTTTACCATCAGGCTATACAGCAATGATACCGACTGCCCAAAAAAGCTCAGAATTCAGAGCCAGGTGACACGTTTTGACTAATAAGATACATATGTGTATTGCGGAACGCTGTTATATATGACTAGTAAGATACGTATGTGTATTGAGTTGCGCCTTGATGTCTGACTAGTAAAATACATGTGCATTGCGATGCGCCCTGGTATCTGACTAGTAAGATACATATGTGTATTGCGATGCGCGCTGATATCTGAATAGTAAGATACATATGTGTATTGCGGTGCGCCCTGATATCTAACTAGTAAGAAACATATGTGCATTGCGATGCGCCCTGATATCTGACTAGTAAGATACATATGTGTACTGCGATGCAGCCTGATGGCTAACTAGTAAGATACATATGTGTACTGCGATGAGCCCAGCTGTCTGTCTAGTAAGATACATATGATGGCTAAAGACTGACTAGTACAGATGTATGAATGATTATGGCTTAATGCCACATCGGCAATATTTTAGCCATATGGTGGCGACTGACTAGTGAGATAATCTGACATATACATAAAGATATAAACGTGACACTGTAAAGGCAATTGGTCCCATGAATATATACTAACATAGGTAAGGAATACCTGTGTGGAAGACCATGTATTCCAGGAGAGGTATATCTGTTGCCTTGCCAATGTATGTGTATGAGATCATAGCGCCATGTTTGTGGGCGAAGATAACCTTTATGTAGGTAACTGATGTTGGCCCTGTCTACATGGAAATACCTGTCTCAGAAACTGAACTGGTTTTAACTGTTTATATAACAGAGCTTCAGTTGTGCTACTGGACAGCGGTGTGTAGCTGTTGAGGAGCCTTGCTTGTCCGAAGTCGCCTGTCCCAAACGTGCAGCTTGTGTTCAGGAAACCTCAGGTAATCTAAAACAAGTACATTATTACTGAGATCTGGTTCCAAGTGATGCCTTGCCTCGCATCCGTAAAATAAATTGCAAATGTTACCAGTTATCTAATGGTTTCACTCATGTTATTTAGCAATCCGATGTGTTGCCTTTACTCAAAAAATAGGCGCAGAACGATATTTGGGTTCATTCAATGGTCTGATCAAGTCTGTATGATTGAAAAATATCAAAAGCATTTCTGTTCAAATGGACCATATCACCGGCCTGAGGTGACGGAGAGGATAAACCTAAGGCGTTAAAAATGGATATCTTTGTATTTTTCTAGCTTAATGGGTTAGACAAATATTGGTTCGTGCTACGCCAGTATATTGTGACTGTGTGAGATGCCATGCCTCAAGTTCTTCCATGGCGTAAGGGGGACCGGTATGCTAGGAATAGCAGCCCTAGTCAGTGACCAAAATAATGTTTAAATGACTTTAAACCCTAAACTAAGATATTCAAAGATACAAGAGGTTTTTTCGGCAATCTGCAAACTTTTTACAAGAAAGGCGTTCATTACCAGTCCATCTTTCCACAGTTGTTAGATACTAGTATTTGTAACTTATAAGTTAATAAAGGTACAGACAGAAAATAATAAGTAATGAACGATTTTTTTTCCTGATTTGCAGCTGACAGGTGTACTCTTCCCAGAGATCGTGGCACCTGCGCTGATTCCGTTTCCAGCTATTTTTTTGACTCGTCTCTCAAGACTTGTAAATGGTTTTCCTACTCTGGTTGTGGCGGGAACGCTAACCGCTTTGATACGTGGTTCCTGTGTATGCAGGCCTGTAACAGGAATGGCGCACAAGTCGGTGTAAGGCGGGACTCCAATGAATAATTGGTTACCATGACGACCTAGGTGTCACTCATTTTGACAATTGAAACTCCGTGCCTTCAACATATCTAAGTACAGATAGTGCGTGTTAGTCATCATTTTAAAACATCCTCTTTTCTCATAATCATCAACAGTCTAATCTAATGAATAGTTAACGTAACTCCCAACATTTCCAAACTCAGCTGATCCTACTAGAGCAATAATATTAAGGGTAAGGGTATAAAAACGTTAAGGGTATAAAAAGATATGAAAGGAACTTTGTAATGTGAAATGTGCCGGTCTGCGAGAAATAGGTCGGCGGAGAGAGAGTTAAAAAAGTCGTTTTATATGAAGTAACTACTACGCTCTACATTGGATTTCTCAAAAAACCTGCCTACAAACCGGATCCTAATGATCATACGGATTGTTAATTCAAACTCAAAGTTTATAGAGAAGCTTTTAGTCTCGTTTTTGTATGATCCGAATGCACGGTGTATGGTTAAAGAGACATATTACTGTTGTGAAGTTTAACTTTGAGATTGTTCAAGTTTGAGATTGTTATCAGTCATCAGGAGGCCATTTGACATTAGCTACCTTCTTTACATCCTTTGTAGAGAGTACTTCTCTGGGTTTAACGAATGAGTAACGGCACTTTTAATACAGAACATGGGCGAATATTCACGAAGAAAATAATATTTGCCAAACGCCTTCACATCAGACTATCATCGAAACTTTCTTATTTAGTTCTCACTTGTTCTTCTTTCATATTTGTACATCACCAAATGACGTGGATTTGAATAAAATACCTAAACATGTTGATTGTTTTCGTGTATAATTGAAGTAAACATTACCATTGCCACTTGTATCCAGTTAGTTATGTAACAGTTGTAACGGCGAACACGTAATTGGTTTGAAATTCCGAGTGTAAATACTACCGAGAACAGTTATGGTGTTCTGTTGATGTGGCGTTAATCCTGTGGGCGTATGAATGTACTGATCTTACAGGTATACATCACAAACTTGGCTGCGTTTGTCATTCACGAGCCAAGAACCTTATGGTTTGTTCTCGATCGACACGGCGACTGCAAGATACCTTGTGGTTTTCTTGATCAACAAGACGCCTACGAGATGTGCACAGCCAAGTCAAATACCTTGTGGTTTTCTTGATCAACAAGGCCCCTACGAGATGTGCACAGCCAAGTCAAATACCTTGTGGTTTTCGTGATCAAGAAGACTCTTGCGTGATGTGCACAGACGAGTCAAATACCTTGTGGTTTTCTTGATCAACAAGGCGCCTACGAGATGTGCTCAGCCAAGTAAAATAGTTTGTGGTTTTCTTGATCAAAAAGACGCGTACGAGATGTGCACAGTGAAGTAAAATTCCTTGTGGTTTTCTTCATCAAGAAAACGCCTACGAGATGTGCACAGCCAAGTCAAATTCAGAGGTTTTTTTCTTGATTACCTTTTACACCATGCTTGTAAACTACAAATTATTATACAAGACCATTTTTATGATCACGTTATGTGAGGAAGTGATTTTCATGCGTTACACGCCCGTAGTCTAGTAGCCGCTACTTAGGCACCACGTAATTTATTTTAAGGCTATCCGTTTGCCCGTTCGCCAGACCTCATCGGGAAAATCTGAAGACTTCTCTATAGTACGTCTATAGTACAAGGGACACGTCTTTGACAAAAAGACAGTATCAAAGTTAATAGGTATAATATATTGTTTGTATACATACTTATTCATGTCCAAGTAAGTAATCACATCGTGGATTAGTATTACATTTTCTGGTTACGTCCCCACGAGTTGTACGAACAAAGGTTGTACTTATATTTGCCGGAGGTGAATGTGAGATGAACATGTGCTGAACCGTGTGAGACGAAGACATCTCGTTAGACAGTTTTAATGGTTAACTCCCTCATCTGTACATCTACAATGGTCGTGTTAAATGGCCCAGGCACAAAATTATCCCATCATTAAACTCATGTTTGTGGATACATATTATAATTCATAAACGGAAGCAATTTCTCCACACTTCCTCCCCCCCCACTCCCCACCCCACACACATAAAAAGCCTAAGCCAATGTGGATATTTAATGACAACGATTGTTTTAGGTCTTTGATGATCGCTTTATCCCCCTGGGAACGAAAAAATAATCACGGTCCGCCTTTATATGTGACAAGTCAACTGTGGGAGTTCGGCTAAATTCTCAAATCTTTGATGAACTTTATATGATTTCTCATAATCATATTTAAAATGTTTGCTTCAGCTATGTGAATCATTTGTAGTGAGGCGTATATATAGATAGGGGCCGTCGGATTCCTCCTTAAAACTAAGTAAAAACACCCTACCCGAAGGCTATTCCCTGGCTGTCTTAAAGGAGCTGTCTCATGACCTTTTGCATGATCAGTTTTTGTGTTCTGTTTGACTACAGGACATTTTCCATATCATAATATTTGAAGTTGAATCCTGTTATTTATGAAGTAGGAATAAATTACTATATACATAACTTTATGGTGATATGTGTATCCCTTAGGTGTTCCGAAAATGTTAAGATACGCCTTTATGTCATACAATTTAGCCAGACAGATATATCTGACTGTGAGGGGCCTCCGTGGCTCAGATGGTTAGCGCGCTAGCGCAGCTTCATGACCCAGCAGTCTCTCACCAATGCGGTCGCTGTGAGTTCAAGTCCAGCTCATGTTGGCTTCCTCTCCGGCCGTACTTGGGGGAGGTCTGCCAGCAACCTGCGGATGGTCATGGGTTTCCCCGGGCTCTGCCCGGTTTCCAACCACCATAATGCTGGTCGCCGTCGTATAAGTGAAATATTCTTGAGTACAGCGTAAAACACCAAATAAATAAATAAATTAATATATCTGACTGAAGAAAGATTGACCACGTCAAGGAATACAGAAATGCCAGTAAGTCGGGGAATAGATGGTTAAGAAATTATGGACAGGTAGCATTAGGTTATATTATTAGGTCGTGGCCAAAAGTATTTTTCTTAATCATCTGACACATGAAGTTTTGGGTTATGGACACACTGTAAATCTTCATCCATTTCAACCACTTATGCTCTTTTCCAGTTGAATTTATGCGCACGATTATAATGAAAATAACTCTGAAAATGATTTGTTTATAACACTAAAGATGCAAGCTTCGTAAAACTGTGCAGATTATTTCTCTACACCCCATAGTTTTTTCAGAATTTTTAAAAATGTTGGTGGCAGTGGTGGTTGAATAGGTTGAAGAATTTGATTAGTAAATTTTCATGATTCCGGTGCTTCAACTGTTGTTGAGGGCCTTGGTACCAAAAAGGTTCGGAATGCCACTTAGATGGTCTTACATGATGTTTACTGGAAAAATCACTTCGAAAAAAGACTTAGTACGATGCTGTACGAAATAAATACGGCATGCTTATCAACTCTCAAGCATGCACCAGGATGTACGAAAACTACCCTAAGAATATATAGGCAAGATTTTACTGAAATATATTTTGTTGTGGTTTTCTGCTCCTTAAAAATATTGTTGACAGTCATTTAATAAAAAAATTGTATTAATCAATGTTCAAGTGCACCAACACACTATTTCACTTGTGCAATAGTTATACATGGTGTGAAGTCCAAACCCTCTACCCGATCAGTGTTATGTTATAATTTACAAGCCGTCGTGATTTTTCCATTCCTTTTCAAGCGATCATTCATTCTATGAAGCTGGGTGCCGTTCCAGAAATGAAGCATTTCTGAACGTTTGTCACATTTTAGGGAAAAAAATCATATTATAATTACGTAACATGTGGTAAGTGTCAAAATGGAATTTATATTGAGATAGATAAACACATGTTTTTTTCCGTGTTGTAGATAAGTCTTTTTTGTATAATTATGTAGTGTATTATATCACACTTAATTAAATGCATTGAAAACCTCAATGAACTGTTGTGATATAACCCCCCCCCCCCCCACACACACACAAAAAACACGAATCTTATGACGAAATTTGTTAGTATTGTCTAGATATTTCTGGATACTATATTCGACAAGTTGGAAATGGATACGACGTGATCATGAATGAATACATTTGCATAGTTTATCAGGTACAAAGTGGGTAGGCCCAGGTTAAGGAAACAGCGGAGAATACATGTCGTGCAACCATGCATACACGTCTACGATTCATTCAAGTTTACTCCAGTTCAGGCTTTATATGAATATGGTGGGAGAAAACCTGGCAAAAGTTTGGGGGGAAACTCACGACCATCCAAAGGCTGCTGAAGGACCTTTCCCACGCACGACCGAGTAGGAAGCCAGAATGAGCTAAACTTGAACTCACAACGATTACTTTGGTGAAAGGCTCCTGAGTCAATGTGCTGTAAAGTTAAGATTTCCGACAGCGTTTCATTTCCAACTCTGATTTAGTGTAACAATGAAGAATTCAATTTTATTCGTTACGTGGTTACTTTGTAGTAGGATACGGGAATGCGTGGTGTCAGTAATCTTTACATTGAACGAGGCGTCATGAGGCTTACTGACATCATATATTTCCGAGTAGACTTAGCCATGTCACGAATGTATCCTGCGGACGACCCATCAATTCATTGCTGGAAACCTATGTGTAGATGAATCGTTTCAGCGATATGTTTTAACAACCGAACAGAGGGGCACAACCTCCTCAGCAGACACATTTGACGTCGTCTACAGGATTCCAGAATATACATGTGCCCTATATGACCGTTGTTGTCTAATGAAAAGCAGAGTATTTTGTCTGATGTAGGATAAAAGGTTTGAAAACGTCTTTGTATAAGCCAATATGTCAGGATCTCGCCGCATGCAGATCCCACTGCAAAATGCGACGCAATTGTGTAATCAGTCCTCACTGTGCGACATCACGCACGTCACCGCGTGCAGGTTGCACTGTAAAGATAGCGACGCGATGATGTCGTCAGTCCTCAGTGTGCAACTGTGTGATCAGTTCCCGCTACAGCATGTGCGACATCACAATCGTCATGGCATGCAGATCGCTCTGCAAATAGCAACGCAATGGTGTGATCAGTCCTCACAGTTTGACATCACGAGCGTCGTCGCAGGTAGGTTGCACTGTAAACGTAGCCACGCAATGATATCGGCAGTCCTCACTCTGTGACATCATGAGCGTCATTATATGCAGATCTCGTTGGCATATGCGTACAGCTTACAGTGTAATCCTAGCTTTACATACCTTCCTACGTAAACTGTGTTAATCCAACGTACCCGTACTGAGTTTTGTGTTCTATTTGTCCATATTTTTAAATAGGAAGATTTCCGTGCACTGATAATTTTATTTTCTTTTGTCTGAAGGAAGAAAAAATGTAAGCAATGTGAATGGGCTGTTGCTGTTGCGCGCACTCATGAAGTGGATGGTTTTGCTTCAGCGATTTTTCCCTATTTGTCTGCACTTTTAATGTAAACTAAAGTGTGTATGTGTGGAAGATTTAACAATTTCTTTTGTGCATATAAATGTTGTTTTTACGTAAGCAAATCTATAGGCCATTAGTTTACACTCTTTTAAGCCAGTGTATGATTAAAGTGTAATTCCCTCTGTGTTTGTCACTGTGCATCGTGGGTATATACCAGGTTCTTTATAATGTATGCCCGGCGGGATTTTAGAATAGTTTGCACTGTCGCCCAGTAAACTCTTTGAATTAACGTATGTACAAATTATGCATAACTAATCATCATAATGACTACCTTTACGGGACACGCAGGTAAAAAATGTTACCCCAAAAACTGTTGTGGATCCAGTATAAATGCGAGTAAAAACCATGCACTCCGCCTTTAACCCATCTGAAATTAAGATGGGCTAATCTGTAACCGGACATCTTGGAAGGTGTTCTTAATATTTTAACTTGGAATTTCACATTTAAATTACATTAAAAAATTTAGGAAATTAAGAGATTTCTTTCAAGCGCTTTTTGTTGGAAGTTTCTCTCTCTCTTTTTTTTTTGTCACAAAATGTATTTACATAAAACGTTTACTGTCCAGATGAAGAGGGAATAATGTATAACACAACGAACAGATGGAGTGGCAGCGTAGGCAGTAGGCTAGTAGCTGAGGGGGACAGAAGTTGCTGATTACAATTGGTACCACGGAATCGGGTCAAAAAAAAACTTTGTTAATGTATTTTTTTATTTGATTGGTATTTCACTTATACAATGGCGGCCAGCGTTATGGTGGGAGGAAACCGGGCATCCGCATTCGTTGCTGACAGAGCTTCCCACATATATGGTCGTGGGACCGCATTGGTTAGAGGTTTCTGAATCACTGCGTCGCCCTTATGCGCTTGGCGCTCAGCACTAAAAGAGGTTAGATCAAGGAAACGGGACTGGTCAATGTAATGTGACTGTTATGTCTGGTGTCTTCATGATGCTTCAGTGGCGACAGAACTTTGGCGGTATCGACTCGCCATGCCACAGTACACACACCTAATGACTCCTCGTCATTTGACTGAAAACTTCTTAAGTACGACGTAACAACCCAAGCATACATACATACAAATGGTGTCATTAAGTTCGTTGTCACAGAACACTAGCTGGAACAGTAAGTTACCCATTTGAAGGTGACAAGTTGTGATTAATAACACAGGAGCTGTCATCAAAGCGAGTTTGACACGTCACTCATAGTGAAAAGAGGGGGTTGTGCAAGACTTTATCTTGCCATACCGGCACAGACAGAGAGCAGTGGTTTATGATTTGTTGTCTTCTATGCGATTTTACTTCGCATCTTAAAGTATTTGTCTTTTTACATTATTTATAATTAAGACCTTATAGTTAGGCGTGTCTATATCAAGGCATTTTAATATTGTCTGTCAACATTGTCATGCCATGGTCAAAGATGTCGATATATACAAAAATTAATACCCACTCTGTAGAGTGTAGAGAAAAGTATTGGGCAGCGTTGTACATTGCTAAGATCGATGCTTTCTTATTCGTAGATCCTAGATATCTGTTGCAAGAGCTCAAAAGTCAGAACAGTTAGGAAAGCGCTTGTTCGGATCCGCCAAGGCCCGCTTTCACCAGGTTGTTCTTGAGCAACTTAGCCACATTTGTAACCATGTGTGGTATAGTTTCAGTTTGCGACTGACTTGTTGAACGTACCCTGTTTTGTTTATAACACTATAGTGTCCAGGACGGCTTAGGCTTTGTTTCTGATTTTTCAAAATTGTCCAGTGTTCAGAGAATCAGACAAAGCGCATAGTACTTCCTGTCGAGTGTTATTAATACACGGTACATATTCTGATGTCCATCAGCTAATGTATTGTTAGGTAGAAGATTAATTCGTGTGACTAATTAGTGATGTTATTAAAACGGCAGCTATTGTTCGTTGATCTTGATAAGGAGAGGATTAGAGACAGACTTGTGATGGATATAGGTAAAAAGAGAAGATCGTTAAATCTGATTCATGACATGTTTGTGGCGTATGCCCCAGGGTAGACGCAGACACAACGCAAGACCAGATGATACCTAGGGATTTTTATTCTGTTGGGTTACTGAAAAAACAGGCAAACTAAAATTTAGAGATACAAACAAAGACGGACTGCAGGTTTAGATAAGCGATACACAAGTTTTGACGTATATAATCATAAATAAGTTCGCGTGGCATTTACTCTGAATTTGAGATAAAGGGCAGCAGATATTACTAGCAAGTTGTGTCAAATACAGTTCTCTATCTCTTCGACTTTCTACAAACATATGTATAGCAAATCTGTTACGTCCTTTTTGCATACGATAGGTTAACTCTGTCAAATGTGCGAGGCCCGAGAAATTCTAGATCTGCCGTAATATTCACATATAGCTTGACAAATCCGAATGGCCGAATGCGACTATTCGTATTTATGACAGATTGGCAAGCTCTGTTTCATACGATTTCTACTTGATATCGATTTTTCACACATTTCGATTTTGTTCAGTTCTCCAAATTGAAACGACAAATCCGCCTTGTAAAAAATTTGCAAGTCGATGCAAAATATTGCCTAGGTTCACTTTTGCTTCTGTTGATTGTTTGTTGAGTTGTAATCACGGGCATGTGGGATCTATAACAAACCCTATCCCGCAGTGTTCTGGAGTGTACCTTTCAGTATGTGCACCATGAAATTTCAGTGCGTCACATATGTATAGTGCTGTCTGAGTGTAACGCGGTGCCGAAGACATAAGCCACGACGTTCCACTAGTATCATTATACATACTGACATCGGGCCGACCAGTCTTAACCCAGAGGTCAAGCGAGGTACATGTAACTGTCAAATGTATTTATGTTAGTTGTAATTCTCGGAATTGAACCTCGGGTTTAGCGTTTACGGATCAAACGCTCTCTCCACTTCATGCCAGCACAGCCCGTCTATCCGTTTGATCCAAGCGTCAGGCTCAACATTCGTATACTGCTTATAAACCTTCAAGGGGGCTTCCAAGTCGATAATCGCTGGACTCGTTTCTAAAACGACTTAAAACATCAGTTCCCAATGGAACTGGTAAGAGATAATTGCATGTACATGTATATTAACGTATTAACCTGTACATGTATAGAGACGTAGTAAATAAAGCTCATTACATGTGCATGTATATAGACCTTTTTTATATTAACATTTACGGCTAAACACCATGAGGATATACCATAAAAGGAAGTCACTTTTTGATACCTAGTTTTATCACGATCACGATTCGGGTGCTATAATGTTTCTGTAAAGTAGACCTCCCGAATATAGAATTATGCTGAACACAAATGTTTCCTTAGATACCATAAGTTTATGTGTAAACCTCTTACTTTTTATTTATTTGTTTGATTGGTGTTTTACGCCGTACTCAAGAATATTTCACTTATACGACGGCGGCCAGCATTATGGTTGGTGGAAACCTTGTATGTCAGAAGAAAAAATGTTTAAATCCGCCAGACGAATCTACTAACGCGAGTTTGCAAAGCACCATTATAGCCAAACCGGTCACGTAATGACTTCTTTAGGCGAAAACTGTGCAGTCACTGTTTGCAAAGAAGTGTTTTTATTCGAGCCCATAAAACCTTTTAAAAAAACCTTTTTTTAACTTTTAAATACTTCGTGCGTTCAAACGCATAACGCATTGACGTTATATAATGTCAGCTTCCATGCAGTCAATAATTTCAAACTGAATTTTGCAAAAACATTTTCTTTAATACAAAGCTTTATAATTTTGCTGCCTGGATTTCTTCTTGAGTCTCTTTTGCTGCTATTGAAACATTTACATGAACAGTAAATTACATTTACAACTCTCACAAAAAATAAACTGACCGACCTTCAGCGATTACATATGACCATTTGACAATTACCACACCGTCGTCGCTGCTTTATTTTCACTCTCTGTGATGTAGTCTTTAACACTGAATGGTTCCTGTTGTAACACATGCTCACTCAAGTGTATTTGAGCTTCTTTTCATTAATTTTCATATTTTACAGCTATTTTACTCCTTATTTAATTTATTTTTCTGATTTTGTTTTGCGCTGTCCAGAATATTTCACTTGGACGATGGCGCCATGAATGCCCGAAACCAGAGTGCCCGAAACCAGAGTGCCCGGGGTAAACCATCTACATTTGTCAAGTTATTGTCGAACTTTCCCACATGTGAAGCTATATTGTTGGAAAACATTTGGTCTTCAACGAATGTTGGATCGTTTATTATCACCAGGGCAACACTAACAATGAGAATTGTTCTTAATTACCGTTTCTTCCAAGAAACCGGCGATAAACTGAAACATCGTTCTTCCCAGGGACAACGGATGGAAGTTTAAAAAATGTCCACAATTATTTGCTCGTCTTATTTAGGAACATTTTGGGATTTGGTGTCATTACATTACATATATTTGCATATGGACGTTTTTTATAAAAACTCCCTTCAGGTCTTAAATGCCCTTGTTTTAATAAAAACAGTTTGTATACATGTTTTGCTTGTTATGAATACATTATTTGTTTATGTGCTGATTAATAAGGTGATAACTGTAAAACAATAGAAGCACCATATTTTACCTCACACGCAGAAAACTTCACTGAGGAGGAAATACCTCGGAACTAGGCCATGTGTTTAATGCGCAAATAGTCTGTGTGGGTGATTCTTTCCACCTTTAAAATGCATTTCGTGAGGTAAACTAAATGTGATCACTTAAATCTTGATTGGTTCGCTTACCTGTTTCATGCCTTGATTGCTTAACACACTGTTCACAGTCACCTATACACCCAATCAACCATCCAGTGCTGGCGTTATGAAATTGATGCTGCGAATGGCGCGTTTGTCACATTCACGATGATGACGCAGTGTGCCACATTTCTACAGCATAATGAATTACCGCCGTAAATATCCATATTTACACATTAATGAAAGAAAGGTGAATTTAATAAAGTTACAGTTGCTTCAGAACAATGTTGTTTGACCTTACCGAACATGAAGTTTTTAGTTTTCTGCTTTTTGTGGCACCGCTCTAATTATCTATTTATTTGATTGGTGTTTTACGCCGTACTCAAGAATATTTCACTTACACGATGGCGGCCAGCCCGGGGGAAACCCACGACCATCCGCAGGTTGCTGGAGGACCTTCCCACTTACGGCCGAGAGGAAGCCAGCATGAGCTGGACTTGAACTCACAGCGACCGCATTGGTGAGAGACTCCTAGCGCGCTAAGCAACTGAGCCATAGAGGCCGCTCTAATTAACGGCTACACTTGTGGTGCAGCAGGGGACTGACTGGGGCATTTTTTTACTTCTACTTACCTGGCGATCATAAGACGAGCATATAGCCCACAGAGTACCTTGGATAATGAAAACATATAGACATAATAATCAGGTATAAATTAACTTTTACGTAATTAATTTTACCTCTACAGCATTATGGACAATATCCCTATAGCAATGCTCGGAGCGCCATTTATCTACGTCTGAGATATACTCATAGCGCTGACAAAAATGTAACAACCTTTAACACATGATTAATTAGGTAGTCTGGATTTCCTCGTTTATTTTCTTACATCACATCCTTTGGGCATATTTTGCATACAGGCACATCTTCATTGCAAATGCATATAACATTCCTAGTCTGTCCAATCGCATGGAGTTTAATTTTCGTCACAATGGCTCCTTGGCTGATCATTGGAAGCTGGCTTCACTACCCTCGTTACCCGATACACAGCTGTCGCTGCTCTGAATTTATTCTGTATGCCGTAGTGTTTTATGTTAAGGGTGTTGGACATCGATCAGGATCCAAGGCTTAAAACAACGTACATAATCGGAAGTGTCACACTCGCCCTAGAGCGCCACAGGCAGTGAAAGTGCCTGTGATCTGCAATAACTCGAACGTGCCTGAAGCTTGTTTCGTTTTGGTTCGTCAATGAGCCGCTGGGGAGGTATGTATGTTAAAACATCTAACGCATATGTTTGAGATTGCCGTGTAATTTTGTTCGGTGTTTCTGATAACATTTGTTCTTGAGGAGTGGAGCTGCCCTATACCTAATACCAGTAAACCTTGCATGTGAGCAGTGTAGCAACAAAAATACAGCAAAGTAATGGTGTTGGTTTGTTTTCAAAACTGAAACCACCCGAAATTCATTTGAAACTTTGGATTCTACGGGGGACATAGATTACTTTCGGTAACGTATTTCTGACAATATTGGGGCCACTGACGTCATATCTAATGAATGAATCTGACGCCACATCACCGTTTTACGGGGTTGGAAAAACTGGAAAAAAATAAATAAAACAATTTTCCAAAATAATGTGTAATGATCTTTCATCTTATATATAACTCAGTTTTTTTATTTGTTTGTTTTTTATTTATTTATTTATTTTTTGTTTAATTTAAATAATTTGAATTAAATAATTTTTAATTATTACATAATACCTTAGCTCGGTTGTAATCCTTATTGCGTGATATTTTCAGTTCTTTCTTATAATGAGACATCTCGCTGTTATTGCATGAAAGTCATTGTTTTCACATGACTCAAAAGCTTACCTGTAATTAAACTAATTTTGTAACATCGATCTTACACATGAAACTCGGCCATGTGAAATCTTGACTCATTTGTTACATTTCAGTCACATTCTTTGTAAACGTGTCTGTCGTAATAGGCGTGGGAAAAACGCCCTGTTACCACTCATTTACACAGACGACATTGTGTAGTTTATTGAGCGACAAAGGGAAGAATGAAAAGAAGCACTTGTCGGGGTGTGTTAACCTGCTACAGATCAGGGAGTCATATGAAAAAGAGAGAGGATTCTGTTTATAGTTGATAGACTAGTCCCATCTAAAGAGAACTAAGGCCCTGGGGCTACAAACAAGGGCAGGTAAGCATTGTAGACACGTAACACACGCTCTCGTGTATACCTGTAGTCCTACCTGACCCGTGCTCATTACCAGTTAGCCCTGCATCAGGAGAGTCGCACGACACAACACGCAAGGCGGAAAACTTGCCCTAGCCTATCATCCAATTATGTAAGTACGGCTGTTCTTTGATGAGTTTTATTAAGTGACGACGTTTGAAAGACAGAACACTGCAATTGTTTCTGTCCTTTTTTCTTCACTTAGACATATATGCGAAGTAGATTTTTTATCCAGTCCTAAGGCGCCGTTCCACAAAACTATTCCAGACTAAGTTCAATTGATTAGAGCTGGCTGAACCTTAACGCCATCTTATGAAGCATATCAAACGTGTCAGTGCACTAGCGAACAACTCACATATATGATAAAGTTTGCCCGCAGTCGTTGCAGAGGTGCAGTCGTGGATTAGGTTGATTGCAACTACCTTGCAGCTGATAGACCGTTTGTAACCTCGATAGTAGCAATCTACTAGCCTACCGTCTCGAATTTCCACTCCAAGCGTTGCTTGCGTGATATTGTATTATTATTAATATAATATATTATCATTCATCAGACATTTCTTTGAGGGGTTAACGCACGAAAGTAATATTTGATTTCTTCACTTTTTTGCACCATCTCTCTAGATGCGCCAATTCTTTTTTATTATGAAATAATTTTTCTTTTTTCTTGTCGCCCTTATTGAAATTATTGGTAACATTAAACACACTTTTCCATATTCAATAAATAATTCTGGATGCCATTAGCCTGTAGTACTTTTTCTTTAAACACGTACAATAAGTGTGTCGGTGTGTACATGTTTACATCATCAGAATTACTCTATGACGATAAAAGAGACATTATCGTGGCTGGGTCTGTATATTCACTATTCACTTTCTAAATTGTCTATTTTGCCCAAGCTATATTACCCACATCCAAGAATCGTCAACAAATTAACCTCTAATATTCTGTCCGGATTAACCCCTGCAGGGTGAATTACTTCATGAAATATGCATTTTTCCATGGTATTGCCCAAGCGGAATTAATAGAAAGATTAAAATGCAGTTTAACAGACGATAAGGTGTGAATCTGACATCACGTGCATTTTAGGTTGTGGACAATACCTGCACAGTGACTGTAGGCCAAGTCAGTTAAACTTCAGCCTGGGACGCTGCTAAAATGGTACTTCCTAAAAACACTGATGGTATATGTCAAAGCTGTCGTAATAATACGTTGACGGCGGTGTTACTGATCACAGTCAAGGACCATATAAGGATAATGATGGGACTCTTACGATAACTGAGGTCTTTCAGCTACATAACTTTTTATATATTTATTTAGTTTGCCGAGGTTATAGGTCGCTCACAAGAATTGTTTACGCATATAACCGATGTGATGAATATTACTGGAAGGCAGACTGATACTGGTGCTAAATCTGTTGAGCTATGACAAAGATGGCAGAAATTCCGCAGAGATAATTCTACAAAAAGTAAATGTTTTCTCTCAGAGAGATACAAATTATGATAATTACATACGCAAAGATAGACTTCGAGTTTGAGATAAGCTTTATGATTTCGTGACGTGGTTATGGACTATCATTAAATTCATGAAGCCCCTGAAAACTGTGCACTCTTTTTGGGTGATGCAGCTGATATCTGTTTTGTTTGGGGACAGAGCAGTGGACATCAAGTTGGATCGTCTTTCTTGAGCACACGAATTTATATCGTAACAGATATTGCTTAGAGGCACATGTGTATACATTTATATGACTTGTCCCGTCGTTTTGCTATAGTTCATTGTTTCACTATAGTTGTTTACCCTGACTATACTGGGTCAAGGGCACGCCATCAAATAGCAGACTACGTTTCCAGAACAGTATATCAGGCATGTTTCATAGTCTACTGTAAACATGGTCTATAGAGTGTATAAAGGAACATTTTAACCCCATTCAACTGAGTTTGTACAGGCATAAGCAAATTAACAACCACCTAAATATATCTGTCATAAAACCTGGGACATTAATCAGAGTGACAAAATTTGGTCTAAATGTCGTGTCTATCAATTAAAAATGTATATAAGTCTTCCAGGCATCCCCATAACCGCATGACTACTTATGTGATGCCTACATATGTCTTGTGTTTGTGGGTTTTTAGCATGTGATTTCTGGCAGCGAATCAAGGCATTGATGGAAAGCTAGTTGCATTTTGCTTCTGTGTTCTCCATTCTCTGACAATATTACACAAAATTCAAAGACCTGATTTTCTTTCAAATCTAAAAAAAATATCACCGAGCACTTTGCAAGACCATACATTTTAAGCTGGAAGGTACTTTTAACTATTTATTGCCTGGGGTTGGATTTAAATGTGACAAAAACATCCCACTAACATGTGTATAGATAGTATCATTAGATACTTATCTGTAATTATCCTGATCTTGGCATTTCGCCTGCAGAACTTCTAATAAAAGGTAGTCCTTTGAAACAGCTCCACCACAGTATTTTTTCTTTCCATTATTAATTTACATTGTTGGTTTGAAATGTCAGCAAAAAGCCGATGGGTGATGGATTTAACCGCGAGATTTGCCACGAGATTTGCGGCCAAAGTTATCGCTTAGTTCCGCAAGAAAATGTCTTAATAAAGATGCAGGTCACTCGAAACAAAAGATGAAGACTTTTGATGGGTTTGGGGAGCTACACACGACCTGGGGGGTGTCAGGCTATAAGGGTCGATAAATGCCACGGCATCTTTAATTGAGCTGTTTTTGGTGAAAACGTGTTAGGTTACGTATCCAAAAGCTTCTAATGTTTTGCTTACAGTTTTAGTCAAGGTTCAGCGTTAGTGTACAGATTACTATATAATTTGTGACGACAAAAATGATTAAGTCGATGTCTGCTTCCATCAGATATGCCATGACCTGTTGGACGCAGTACATAAACCTTAGGTTACTAATTAGTAGTAATAACGTTTCATCAGAAGCAAGAATGAATTTCAGCTCCACTCATTTCACCCAAAGTAGTAGCCCACTCTCGATGCCCAAACTGTAGACACCGATGACGCAAAACTCAACAAGACACCTGAAGGTGACGGACTTGTGCTACCGGAATTTTGTTTCATAAACGGAAGTACAATTCTAGGTAAAAGCACATTAATTTGGCGATTTAAAAAATGCTCTCAGCCGGGTTTTCGATGAGATGAGTGGAGAAAAGCTTAAGTGGTTATGTCAATATGAAGCTCAAACAAGTAACATTTCTGATCTAAAAGGTTTAAAAGGAAGATACAGCGTTCATGTTAACTGGCTGCATGACGTACGTGGCTGTGCCCGCGGGTACAGGACAGTGTCTCAGAACTTTTGTTCTTGAATGGGTATTTAATAGACATGCATGAGAAATGTTGCGTAAATAAAGCATTACCCAATGCACCCACCCGTCTCTAATTATATATAACCTTCTAAATGTAAATTGTACAGTTATATTTTGTGACCTTAAATGTCTGTTTTAATGCATGGATATCTGTTTATTTATTTATTTGCAAAATAAATTCTTTATCCGATTTTACAGATATATCGTAGATTGAATTGCTTGTAAGCTTAGAGGGTCTGCTTGGCAGGGTGTAAGCGAAATATACTTCAATGCGATCTGAAACACCAAACAAATGAATAAATATTAGCAATGTATATCTGTGACGTGCTATGAAACCCCTAATGGGGTTTTAATGAAGACTTCATATCATTTTCATTTTAAAGCACTTTACCCTGCGCTACATCATTTCCACTTTTAAACCAACCTTGGTTAGCTTCCCTATAGCCTTGCTGTGTATATGTAAATTCTCCGTCACCTATACGCCAACCCTGCTACCAGTCGTCATTTACCATGCCCCATTTTTAAAAGACAAGAAGTGTGGTTACAGTTTTTTCATCCAAAATGTAATGACGTCACGTTGTGCAATTAGTCACCGATCACTCTCATTATATACAGGTATATAATGGTCTCAATGAACCAAGCTATCTTGTCAGGAAATCTGACGACAGGAACCAGACATTAGGAATTTTCTAACCGCCATAGAGCATGATAACATTCCTTTCTTAGTTACAATAGGTACAAAAGACATGGGTAGTTTCTCTATCAATATATTTTGTGTGTTTATGGTCGCCAATAATAATAGGCTCAGCCCATTTCAAATATAACAAAATTGCCCTTGATATATTTGCTTTGCATCACTCAAGATGGTCCCAGGGGTGAATTGACAAATGACACAATTTGAAGTCTGAATGAAGTCTCAGCAGTTAGAGCATATATACTGAATGTGCATTGCAGTATTTAAATGATTTGTTTTCATGACATGTATTCATGATTTTGTTCGGTCTATTCATTCCAGAAAAAGAAAATTGGTAGCTCAAACAGATCGACTTCCTATAGTTTATTCTCCTGGAATTCAATAAAACTGGTGTTTCCTCCACAATTCTCATATGCTATTATTATACATTTGGACAGATTCAACAATTATTGTCTTTCGTGAATTATTTGTTATGCTCAGGCATTTTTCTTCAATGAATAGTGTCACTGACGTACGGTAGCAATTAATAAACAACTGTATTCTTCGTGATCAGAATGCTTACCTTTAAGGTTAATTTCATTAACAGCTGCAACGGCATATATATTTAAGATATTATATATACCTTAGCTCGGTGCTCTTGATGCATCCGGCCGAGAAATTTCGATTAAGGCAGCTTGACCTAGTTAAAGCTACAAAACGAGACATAGAGGTGTCGGGGATAATTAGACGAGATAAACTCAAGCTGACGTGTACCTGAGAGGAATAATTACTAATCATTAATGAACTTGACTACAGCTTACTCTTACAAAAATGACAAAAAAGTGTTTTCATATACTACTACTGACGTACCTATTTCATCGCTGTTGTCCTCCAATTATCTATTGCAACGCCTGCCAGGGTCGTTCCCGTTTTACGGTTGATGGATTTGGCCGACATTTCGTAATATACAAAGTGCAACATCACCTCTGACAACATATCTACAGCTATGATTTATTTATTTGATTGCTGTTTTACGCGGTTCTCGAGAATTTTTGACTACAGCTATGACGGCTTGCTGGAAACTTTGTATGGAGATCAAACCAACTCCATGAAAAGGTTTTGTAACGTGCAAGATCATTAAATTCTGACCCATTTTCTCAGAATTAAAACTTATTTTTTTACAGTGTTTTCTGCGTTGTCAACATGAGATGTACCGGTGTACTGATCATTCTTTGTGTGATTGTGGGTCAAACTTCAGGTAAGTTATTTTGCACTTGTTTTGTGTCGCACCTTTATCATAACACTTGCATTTACTAAGGTATAATCCGTATAGACTGTAGAGCTTGACAAAACAGAACAAAAGCTGAAACATTTCCACAATTACAAGAAGCCTCGTTGACCGAATCACGTATGTTGGGTTGAGGCATTGGGTGTTCAACTAGGGCTTTGTGGGATGCGGGAGAACAAATTTTATCGCACTCCTAAGCACTGAAATGGCAAACCAACATAAAAAAAAATACATAAAAGTGGAACTTTGTAAATAATTAATGAAAGAGGAATAAAACAGACATCTTTGTCTCACATTTCTATGATTTAATGGCAAGATTTACCTCTTTAATAGATTTTGAGGTGCATTTCCGCTTTATAACCAATGTCAATGTTAAATATATGTCATAGAAACAATTATATACCGGGTATGTGACGTAAAGACACAGTGTAAACAATTTCCATTTAATTGCGAATGATTGCACAATTTCCGCAATAATGTAACTTTAATTGACGACTTATTTATATAATTGCTATTTACAGGCGTAGGTGATGCGTAACATTAGTGAAGCTGACGGGAACACTTTTCATTTAAGAAAAACATTTGGTTGATAATAGATTTAAACGCTGAATTTTGGACGTGATTTTCCTCTAGTCATGAATTACTGTTACTGTAAGTGTGAAAATTAATCCATTGTACTATTGACGGGCTATTTGATTCTTTTGGTAGTTACGATCAATTACGATTGCGTATACGACGTGTTTTCTTTGTATTATTTTCTTCTTTTATGTAACTATTTCCTTACAGCATTTTTCCCATGGTGGAGGAATGATTTTGTGTGTTCGTCCACCTGCACCAGTCGTTTCTGTCCCTTTGGTTACCTGGAAAAGGGCTGCCCAAGATGTACCTGCTCCAGAAACCCCTGCAAGGTATGTTTTCTGTACCTATAGGATAAGTGCTACAGTGCTGAACAATGTGTGTTACAAGAGTTGATTAGCGTGTTTCACAGAAATTGGTGAGAGTGTGTTACAGGAGCAGATCAGTGTGTATTATAGTATTTATTTATTTTCATTAGTGTTTACGCCCGTACTATTTCACTTATACCAGACCTTTCCACGCACGACTGGAGAGTAATTCAGCATGAGCTGGAATTGAACTCACAGCAACCACATCAGTGAGAGGCTTTTGATAGATATCAACTGCAAAGCACTTAATTTCCCAACCAACCAATGGTGACCTCAAAACGGTTTTATAAAGTCAGTTTACTCCCATGAAGAAAGCTGACAAACTTTATTGTACCTATATGCTAAAGAATATTCTAAACTGGGTATTGTGCAAGAAAACCCAAACGGTTCATTTATCCCTTGGTTAAGGTGTACAACCTTCTAACTCGGCGTTGATCTGTGTTTGTTGTACATATCCTGCAGATCGACACCTGTGGCGCGGGATTTAGATGTGTGACAAAACCCACGGAGTGTGCCGTCGTCTACCGGTGTCCTCACGAGTACGTGTGTGTGTCGGATAACAGCACAGGTGGGTATAGTCCTGCGTCACTTAAACACACGAGTAGTTGTATAAGGCTTCATGAAACTGGTCCACCTTAACCAGCGTGGTAACGTGATGCAAGCTCACTCAGAAAAGTAACCCGTTTTTAATTTTAACAGAAAGTCTGTTGTTTGAGTGATGCTGGAATGAATGCTGTTATTATAACATAACAATGTGTCATACTCAACACAATATCCTGTTAATTTAATGCAAACTTTACGTTGAATTAATAGAAGAGGTGTGTTACATCTAACAAAATAATCTGCTGGAATAACAGAATACAGCCCAGCATCACTCAAACAACACACTTTCTGTTAAATTTCACAGATTATATATTCTTTTTGAGAGTTTGCACTCGTCCGCCTGTGTATTTACGCCAGGAGAATTATGAGAGGTATTCAGCAGGGTTTACTTTGTCCACCTCAACCAAAAGTTTTGCAATATAAGGCTAGGTTTATAATTTGTAATATAATGCAAGGTTTATATCTTGTAATATAAACAAGGTTTAGATCTGGTAATATAAGGCAAGTTTATATTTTGTAATATAAGACTATATTTATATCCTGTAATATCAGGCAAGGTTTATATTTTGGAATATGAGGCAAGGTGTATATTTTGTAATATAATGCTAGGTTTATATTTTGTAATATTAGGCAAGGTTTGTATTTTGTAATATAAGGCAAGGTTTATATTTTGTAATATGACTAGATTTATATCCTGTAATATCAGGCAAGGTTTATATTTTGTAATATGAGGCAAGGTGTATATTTTGTAATATAATGCTAGGTTTATATTTTGTAATATTAGGCAAGGTTTGTATTTTGTAATATAAGGCAAGGTTTATATTTTGTTATAAAAGGCAATCAGTCTTAAAGACGCTCAAATACACCACACAATACGGAAGGAACCATATTAATCAAAACTTTAGCAGAGGATTATCATGGTACTGTATCTGCTCTAGAAGTGGATTATCATGGTACTGCGTCTGCTGCAACATGTGATTTTCATGGCACTGCGTCTGCGGTTGCATGGGATTATCACGGTGCGGTGTCTGCGGTTGCATGGGATTATCATGGTACTGTGTTTGTTGTGGTATGGGATTTTCATGGCACTGTGTCTGCGGTTTCATGGGATTATCATGGTGCTGCGTCTGGTGTGGCATGGGATTTTCATGGCACTTCGTCTGATCCAACATGGGATTATCCTTGTACGATGTCTGCGGTTGCATGGGATTATCATAGTACCTCCACAAGAGGTCCAAACAGCATTGTGTGCTATTATGCCAGAATGATTGTGAACTCCCTCTTTGCTTATACGAACAAAACTACATAGAAACGTTGGCGTATTAGAGAAAAGATCAAAGGTTACATCTCGTGGACTTGTTTTGGGCGGGCAATGTCCATGTATACCCTATAATGATGGTGTGTTTAATTCTAGTTTGCGCTGAGACGTGTGAGAACAAAGTCTGTCCTTACGGATTCAAGGAGAAAGGATGTCCTCGATGTGAATGTGCAGAGAATCCATGTCAGGTACGACCTGAGTTTTACTATTATGCAATCAGTTTTATAAGCGGAGTAAACCAAAGTGGTCGTAGTAAACCACAGGCCTTTGGCGAGCAGTTGATGAACTTTTTTAGGTGCGAGCTCAAGGTGTTTACAATACAAGTGGCAAAGCACTAATAAACTTCATGTAAGATTACCTATCAATCGACTTTTCCAAATTGACCAATCATAAGCAGTATTGTTGCAAATAGGTTACCGGATGTCCCACACATTGGTTACAAATGTTCAATTTTTCTGTGACGTCATGGCATCACAATTGCTTTCATCGGGAATGAAATGAAAAGTAACACTGTCACGAGAAGGGTTGGTGGGATATTGGATGTGTTGGGTCCATTCATAGAAAACCGCTTATTGCGCCCATAGACACCAGAACAGAGATTGAATCATCAACCTTGTCCCTTGGTTTCAGAACCGCATGGTACTTTACCATTGTAGTGCGTCACCGGGCATGGTGTGTCGTTTAGTTTTCACTGATAATTTTCTTCCCTTTGTTGCAAGTCCTGAAAAATTGTTCTCAAACATTCAACTTCTCTTACACAGACATTTAAATGTCAAAACTATTTCTTCTTTTAGGCCAACACATGCAACACAGTGTTCCAGATTTGCCAAACCGAAGCCACTGACTGTGTTACTGGAAACAACTGTCCCCATAAGCATAAGTGTGTCTTGCAAAAAGCACCAAGAAGTAAGAACTTATCACTGTTCATACATATAAAACATCTAAAAAAAAAAATAAAAATATGATACTCAAGCTAAGTATACTTTGAGTTTTTAGGCGTAATCGTTGGCAAAACCTGGTATTATGAGAGTTTTGCTTAGTAAGACGGTTTGATTAACAACTGCCCAATGCTTTCGCTTTGCATAATGTGATATCTGTAGTGATAGCAGATGTGTCTTTGGAGCATGTTTTCAGTGTAGTGACTATTTGCAGGAAGCAACAACCCTTCCAGGTTGAAACCGTTTAACGCGGCTGGGTACTCATCACTTACAGACTGTGAAGACACCTGTCCTGATAAGGACTGTCGGTATGGCTTCACCACCAAGGGCTGCCCCAGGTGTGCCTGTGCTCCAGACCCCTGTAGAGTAAGGACGTCTCTATCTGTCTCTCTCCCTCTCTCTCATACAATGATTAATTTAACATCTCCTAATTCTTCTTGCCTGAACCCTTTTCTCGCAATTCCACAAAAATTGGTAGATATATTTCACTTATATCCACAGATATGTATGAGTTGAATAATGTTTAAGAATGTGTAGAAAGAATAGAACAAATGTCAAATTAGTCATTCAGGGCGTTCAACAGGAGAATTTTACCGTTTTATCAGACGAAGATCCTTTTGTTTCTGAGAGTTACATATGTTTTCCCAAACTATCAATTTATCACTGCACACACCTTCCATTCCTATACAGAAATCTCAAATTCCTTCTGGGAGATTTTGCAGATTTTCCGCATATTAACAAAATACGATCTCCTTTTGACACTTTCTTGACACATGTCAAGAGAGTGCTTTATTTTATTTTTTCATCACATATCAAACTTTATTTAAATGTACTGAATGGAGATATCTGGCTGCAAAAGCCGATACCACATGGATCGTTGCCTTTACAAGAGCTGCGTCGATGTCAAGGTTAGCACAATCAAGTAATACTACAAATGTTTGCCATCTATATTTCACTCAGTCAGACTTATGCTTTATATTTTTTTAAATATTTATTAATGTGTTTATGCAATCCACTAATATTTCTGTGAAATTGTCACTATTGATGCAGACGACAAGATGCGACTCTGGCAAGGTGTGTCATGCTGAACCATCTGTATGTAAATACCGCAATCGCTGTCCTTATGTAGCAAAATGCAGGGATACAGGTAAGTCACTTGTTTATTTTCTTATTCATTGATTTATTGACATATTGACTTACATACCTTCTAAACAGATTTCTGATCAGTTAGGTGAGTCAGCATAGCTTGTATAAATTAGACGCACTACGGAAAACTAAATTTATGAATGTCTCTACATGTTTGTTTTATATGGTTAACAGTTTCATGTTTCAGATATTAAAAGCAGAATTAAATGTCCTCACTTTTCTCTGTGTTTCAATGAATCCTGATGTTAGTGCAAGATTACATGACACATGGATTTTTTTCTACTCTACAAAGAACAATATTCCTTTTCACTTTAAACGCAGCGATTCCTAAAAAGATCTATCTTGACAGCGAATGTCATGGTTAGAAAGTAAGCACTGCCTGTGAAGTCAGAGCAAAGCCGGTCTTTCAACGCAAACATTTGAATGAATTTAGTTTTGCGCAAGCCCTTGCAGTTTTTTACGGGAAGTAATGTATGACATCTGCTTTTGATCCCAGCCTGCGAAGAATTCTGCCCCCAGAAGCGGTGCAGGTATGGCTTCCTGATGTCAGGCTGTCCCCGCTGTACTTGTGCACCGAACCCGTGCCTGGTAAGGTTTAGTTAACTATCTGACGTTAAAAATAGGAAGTCAGAAACACGGTGAAATAGATAAGCTATCGTTCATATGAAGTAAATGAGCAACTCACCAGACCTCACAGTGTAGATATAAAGTTATAAGATTACAGCCTCATTTCGGAAATGACGTCATCCGGTCTGGTTTCTCTAATGATGGCTTGTGTCTTTTGATGTCTTTGTCTGAGCGAGTTACGTAATAACATTCGAGAATACCAATCAGTCAATAAGCGACCTGTTATGCATAAATACATTTACTCTTGAAATATTCACCTCTATTTGTATCTCTTGTATCTTTAGACCACCACCTGTCCATCCGGCCATTCCTGCGTAACCGAACCGGCCAAATGCAGGTTCTTGGAGCATTGCCATCATGTGGCGGTATGCAAAGAAGACGGTGAGTCCAGTCAGGCGTTTAATTGAAGACTGATATAAAAAAAATACTCACGGGAGCACTTTGGCTGCATGGATTCGCCCTGCTCGTCGTCATATCAGTGAAAACTTGTTAAGTACGGGATAAACCCCAAGCATACATACTTACATATAAAAAAGCTGCTTAATAAAGCATGTGAAGGAAACGTCAAAGCCTAAGTGAAAACAAACGTCGTTAACATGTATAGCTATTTAATTTTAATTTCTGTAAACAAGTTAAATGACGCCAGTTGAAATCGTATTTGTTGTTATAAGCACTTGTTTGTATTACTGTATAGGTGAGGCATGTGTACGCCATCATAATAGAGGGAAGTGGTTATAGAAGTACGGAGCAAAGACATATACATCTCAGTGAAAGTACTTTTAAACATTTCAGGGTGACATGCTTTCCTATCGAGTAATACCCTCTCAAAAGATTTTGTTGATCAAAATTGACTCATGCGTTATGACTTATTTCAACAAGATCAACGTTAAGTACAAACATTTTTAGCCAAACTTTTACATATATACTGAAACGCACAAGAAACTTCACCTACACCTATAAACTTGCATGAACTAGTACAGATTTAAAAACAGAATTGCCGAGACATACACCCTGTAGTACACTGAAAGACAAACGAGAACAAAACTGCAGTGAGATTATTCTAATTTGAAGAGAAACCACGGAAGCCAGAATACTGTACTGCAAACCAAGATCACAATGATATTCGCATTTATGTCCACCATCCGTATCTATGGCAACTTTGGGTTCGGCATCTCAGTGAACGCATCACACGGTGTGTGTACTATCTTGTAGTATTCAGTGTCTTTCTTCGGTGCTTCCACGAGGCATTACGGGGGCATCAACAGCTGTCAAATTGATTGTCCCGATTGAGGGGGTCATTGGTTTTCTTTCGCATTAGTAGAATGTGGTACATTTATTTTTAGAAATTCTAAGCAAGCTATATTTCTTCACCTGAACAGTGTGCAGCAGTGTGTGTCCCAACAAAGAATGTCCGTTTGGCTTCCAATTAAGAGGTTGTCCCCGCTGTGACTGTGTGCTCGACCCGTGCATGGTGAGTAATCGAAACATCTACTGGCTTGTCCTCATCAATGGAACTAGGGAACTTGCCTTTCGATCGCTGGGTCATATACAGTGCGGGTTCAAAACCGGACTTCGACAAGGAATTTGTAGATTCCAACGGTCTCACTTCTTGTGGCCTTGGTGTCAGTCCGCGATTGACAGATCTGCACGTCATACAGCTTGCCATAGGTTGGTGGTTTACCCCGAGCACTCCGCTTCGTCCCATCCGTAATACCGATAACCATTGTGTAAGTGAAAAATTCCTCAGTATGGCGTTAAACAATAATCAAAAACAAAAAAGTAGGAAAAACGCGTAGCTGTATTTAGGTCTTGAGTGCTGTATGGAATATCATCACACGGTATGTAAAGCAGTTAGATTATTTGTATCAAGAACTTAAGCTTGTGTGGTAATAATAATGCCTTTATGGCTCGATGTCCTTATTTTTGCAAAAGAAGCCTCTTACATAGCTTCAAACATGTAGTGAGGCTTTCTACGAATTGGTTACAGGCTACTCGGTGTCCCGCGAACCAGGGATGCACCACGGAACCCGGAAGATGCGAGTTCGGCAACAACTGTCCGAAAGTTCCGGTGTGCAAATCAGGTAAAATACCCTTGCATAATTTCAAAACCATGAGGACCCAGGTGCCAAATGACTGTCTCAGCGTTTCACAGTATGATAGTTTGTTTCTATACTGAATTCTCAGAAAGAGACAACTTGACCATTGTTCTGTTTCAAAGTATGACCAACACCTTATAAGTTTGCCCACAAGACATTGCAAGGGCAATAGGCTGTACACAGCTCGAACTACTTCAGACAGGAAGGTTCCCCATTGGTGTGCGTCCTTTGTAGAGATATGCCCTATGTTAATCGTCAGTTTTTCTCTAGTGCTTAACTTTCCGGGAACCGATAGAACAGCTGAACATTCGCATTTCCCCCATTAATGTTCGTTATACATGTACTATAATATTTATTCGTTTTGTTTTCAGTGTGTGAGGCCACAACAAGACAGTTTTGTCGCCATGGTTTCTTATCCGAAGGCTGTCCTCGTTCGAGGTGTGCTCCTGATCCGTGCAGGGTGAGTCGACCGGAAGTGAAGTCATTCTTTTACCTGAAAGCCGTATAAGAATAAATGAACGACCCATTCTGTGCACCGGTATAACGGATGTGGCATTTGAAAGTTTTATGAATTTACGCCAGACACTACACTCATGAAACTTGCCGCCATCGTATATTAAGTATGGAGTTAAACAATAATGAGATAAATGAATAAATCATAACAAGAAGTTCCCAAATATATTCAGTGGCTAAAAACATAAACTTTCAGTTTCCCATCGTTGACATTAAGATGATAGCGCATGAAAGCCTGTGTGTATGCGTAAATAGAGCATAATTAATTGTTGTTATAGAATGCTGACTGCCCGGGAAGGTGCGAGTCTAAGCCAAGCAAGTGTGAATTTTCCACAGGATGCCCTCACGTGGCTACCTGTCTACCTGCAGAAGGTGGGTATCATCTTGTTTGTAACATTTCAATACAGGTAAGACAACTGTCTGGAGCACTTAGTTAACAGTGGTCATACTTATTGAACAAACACTTTTTTAACATTATTTCTTTTCTTAACCAGTTGCTAAATTTTCCGCCTTCAGGAATTCAGCCCGTGGGGAATAAACCTCTGGAACCGATTTCACAAAGCCATACTGGGCCGGTGCCCAAGTCTTCAAACTTCTTTAATCATCATAAAATATTTGTTGGATGCTGGAACTTGGCTGAAATCGTATTACTGTAGTCAGGATATAGAATCAACAGTCAAAATTGTATCAGTCTATTGCATATGTTTAAAAGTTAAATTTCGATAATTTTTCTAGGCTAAAGCTTGAATTGACTTTGTGAAATGCACTTTCAGGGTCTCAGCAACCCTGAAAGCCTGGGTCTGAAATTTAAGCTGATAATTTAGAGGTATGGCCTATTCCGGCCCCAAAAATACCTTTGCAATGAACGGTGACCATGTTTTTTGGAGTCAAACATTTAGGCCACATATATTTGTCCTATACTTTAGGGTCGAAAGACCTTCGACCCTGAAAAACTGGAACAGAATGGCCTCTAAAAAACGACCATTCCGCTTTGTTTCTATCAACCCAATTACACCTAACCATCCAAGCATATATAGTAGTGTACTGCAGCTGTGCTGTGGTATACCTGTAAATATAAAAAAAGTTCCATCAGTTGTGAAGAGCGACATTATTAGCTCTGTTTACATGCACTATGGGATTTATCGTATATCGACTCGTTGAATTCCATTAGTAGAAGGAAAACACGAAAAACGTTAGCTGAGAGTTTGTTCAAACAAACTAGCTGACTGAAAACAATTGTCAGTTACCTAGTTTGCAAACTATAAAGACATATCTGAGAAGGGCTCAATTCTCACATTCAACTTTCAAATTCTCAGCCTGTGAAAGCTCTTGTCGGATAAACTGCCAATATGGGATGTTATCAGAAGGATGCCCTCGTTGTAAATGTGCCCCGGATCCTTGTAAGGTAGGGCAACTATGTGCCTTTGGGAACTGCCTTTTTGTATATACCTGCGTGGGCTATACATATTTACAAACCTATGTCTCTAAGGGACGACCGTTAACTGTCTTATTTATAAAATGTTTCATCCCACTACGTATTGTCAATCGGTCATGGTTTCTCACTTTGGCTTTTACTTGTGTCCGCAAGCCATGAGGCTGATGATTCTGTGATGTGTGGAGATTATTCGGTTCGTGTAACGTTAACACTCTCCATTCATATAACCCAAAACACGGTTAGTTCATACAAGCAAAACTGTCTAATTTGTCATTATAACTAATTCCAGTTTAAACAGAATTTTATGTCGTTGTTGTTATGGCAGAACTTTAGTTGTCTCTATGGTTCTTGTGTCGCCACGCCTGCCAAGTGTGACTTCAGCTCCAATTGTCCACACAGAGCTTCCTGTGTAGGTAAGTTACCAGCCCCAATCCTTCTTCGGCAGTGTAATAAAATGGTCAAAGTAACGGCATATTCATATAAGCCTAATTGTGTATATACTCACTTGTACGTCTAACACCAAACCTATATTTAACTTCAATATATATATATATATATATATATATATATATATATATATATATATATATATATTATATATATATATATGGATGGATATAGGCCTACCAAGTATTCTAGTATTATCCAAAATACACACAAAATACATGTACATGACTATACACGTCTCAGAAAAGTACTGAATTTCCGATTATTACTTTGCTCCAGAATTTTAAACTCTTCTTGTCTCTCCGAACGCGCAGGGGTCGTGTCGTGTGGGTTACCTCCCAGACTCAAGCATGGGATTTTTTAGCACTCTTCTGACTCCACTATTTTAGTGTCCGCCATTAGTCGAGAGACCTTGGTCGGTCCATACCAAATACTTTAAAAATGGTACTTGTTGCTGCCTTGTTTGGCTAACAGCAGAGCAAGAAAACAGGACTAGTTGACCCGGTTTCAGTAGAATGTGACATGTTGGGGTTTCGTGTCTGGTGCCTTCAGCATGATACTTCAGCGGCATGGACACACACACACTCGTCCGTCCTATAACTGTAAAACTGTTAAGTTCGACGTAAAACCCCAGACATACAAAAGCATGAGGTCCTTGGTGGCAATAATAGGTCGACAATAAGGTGGAACACAAGGCCTTACATTAAGTTCAAAGTAGGAGACAAAGTACGACATAAACATTGAACTCATCTGGCGGATGAAAATCTGTGCACCAAATGCTGAAATGTTGAAATGAAAAAAAACCTGAATGCATGTCGAAGAGAGGTGTTTCAATCCCAGCTCTGTGGTTACCTCCAAGGTTAAGACTGATACTCTTGAGTGCGGTACTGAACACGACTTAGCTCGTCTTATGGTGATTGCTTTCGTCAAATTATCCCTGTCCCCATTCCTCAAGCTATGAACCTATTTAGATGATCTGAAATGCTATTGCTATTGCTTCGAACGTAAATCAACATTTGAAAAAAAAACTTTTGATTCCTGCAGCACCATGCCAAGAAACCTGCAGAAAGACCTGTCGGTTTGGATTCCTCAGCTCTGGATGTCCTCGGTGTGAGTGCGCTCCAAACCCTTGTGAACAGGTAACCCAGAACTGAGCATCTTGTGTAAAAGGCTGGTGGTAGTAATTACCGAAAATGACTGAGTTAAGCCTGATGAATCTGGCATAAGGGACAGTGTCATTTCATTTTGCATATTTTTATGAAAGTGAAAAGTATTTATGGAAGAAAATCTTGACCAAATGGACAAATTTGGAAATGAGGGGAGGGGGTTTGTGTGGGTGTGGGATGCTGATGCCAACGAGATGTCGGTTCAACCCAAGCAACGGACAGTAAGTCCCCGCTTTTACTGTCCTCGTGACTTGGTGAGACTGTCATCTACATATAATTTGTTAAAGTACGGTGGATAATCCTACATTCCGGTTTCTTCAAAACGTTAAACGCCAACGAAATAAATAAATAAATTGTGAGTTTGGCAATATATAAAATCACCTTTCATCAGTAATTTTTTTAAATTGTACACCCGATGCTATATAAAGTGTACAATAAATTGTGAATTTGGCATATAAAATCAACTTTCATCAGTATCCTTTCCCAAGTTGTACACTCGATGCTATATGAAGTATATAATAAACTGTGAATTTGGCAAATATAAAATCAACTTTCATCAGTATGGTTTTCCGAATTTGTACACCCAATGCTTAATTCATATATAAAAAATACCTTCTGGGCATCCTGCCTGCCCAGTATTTAAACTGTGTGAATATTTGCATAAACCTTCACTGAATACATTAAGCTGCCTGAGTAGCTACGCCACAGTTATCAGTTGGGCTGTTTTTGCTCTTCCAGAATCCGTGCACCAGTGGCGCCGAGTGTAAAACCAGGCCCGTCAGCTGTATGTTTATAACAGGGTGTCCTCACGAAGCCTACTGTATGCGATCAAGTGAGTCATCCACCATGAACAATCACATTCCTTCCTAACATGATAAGATGCCCATTTATCTCATTTCCTCCAAAAAGCATGCTGCTGGTCAACCATTTTAACACGACTGTAACTGTGCTGCTCGCCTGAATCGCGTGAATCGGAGTTAATAAGTCATTACAATTAATGGCTTTGGGTAAAGATAATATTTTTTATCTTGGTCAAGAAAATAAGCGTTATAAAAAAATTGTAATTAACTTTTTCTGGCATAAAACTCAGACAAGAGCTTTCTTTAAACTGCGCATGACCACTGTGTTTATGTCAGTGCGCTCAGTCAGATGGATCGGAGATGATCAAACCTTTTTCTTCCTTTCAGGGGGAAACCATCGATGCCTTAAACCCAAACATTCCGGAAGTCAGAATTGCAACAAGCGGGTACAACGTTACTACTTTGATTCGCGACGACGTCGTTGTACTCGGTTCATCTATAGAGGCTGTGGGGGAACAATCAATAACTTCACCACCTACTGGGGCTGCCTTATGACCTGCCGTCTGGTGTTCTGAGCTCTCTCTGGGCACAACCTGTAAATGTGGCTACAATCTCTGACCATACTCCGGTGCACTTAATGCTGGAAGAAAACGTTCTTGCTACGCACATATACTACAGTAAATAGTGACTAGATGTCAATGACTGCTGCTTTTTGTTTTGCAAGTTAAAATGTAAAACCGGTGGCAAACCTGTCTGGTTGAAAGAAGATTCAACCCAGTGTTTAAACTGTCAGATGTCTTAACATCTGGAGCTTAAGTAACGGTTCATAACCAGGCGACTGTAAATAATTGTAAATATTAGGCCTATAGGTAGGTCAAAGTGTGTAACAAGGAGACAATCCTAAAAGAATGTGTGTGTGCATAAAGTAACAATTGAGGACTATAACGATTCTGTGACGTGCATTTGTATGTGAAGAACTGACTGTGGTCCAGCAAGTGATTTTGACCGAAGGTCACCCAAACTAAAATGACAGTAGTTCCTACATATGGACAACACCATAGACTATAGACACTCTGACGATCTATAAGCTTAGTGTAACACGACAAAGCAAGAATATGCAATAACCGATATTCACCAACACAGTTTTTGGCCCATGCATACTGTCATCATCATTTATCGATGTTAATGCGATTAAAAATTTCTAACTCATGCAGACAGAAGAAATCGTGACAAAGATATCTTGTCAACGCAAGCGGGCCTACACGAATGCTTTGCTATACTGACTCACTACATGCCAGCTGCTGTGTAGAATGTTCAGAAATTCACCAATGAAAAAATTCAGCCAATGTTTCCGATTTAAAAAAAATTAACAAGGCATGTACCATGATATCCACAGGCAATACGAAACTGAAAGCAGATCCCGCTCTCTAGATGACCAAGACAGTTGATTGATTTCTTTATGCAATTCAAGAAATCGAGTTTTCGTGTTGCATGGTACCATGGCCTGCTGGGGGCGAATTTTGATCAAATTTCAAGGTCATTGGTGTTATTTTCTTTACTGTATATAAGACAGAATTCCTATGTCTCTTAAAGAGATGATGAAAAGAACACCACTCTCAAGAGTGTAATAAGAGTACCAACATCTATTGAATAAAAAGTGTCAATAATTTATCGACTTGTAGTTATAATCCTGAAAAAATAAACAAAATGCATATATTCTATATAGCAAAGGCTCTAATATATAAGCCTTCTGATATTTTAATTCGATGGGTAACTGAAGTCTTTCTATCAACTGGAATTTATCTTATCGTTTTTCAGCTTTAAGTCAATCGTGCTTTTTTTCGCTATCATACTGTTTACTTGAACAGGGATTTCCGCAGATACTTGTACGTACGGAATGCCAATTGGCTGTCACAGGTAACTGGTTTGCACGCAATCGACTGTAACGGATGGCTGTAACTTTAACTGAACTTTGTCTAACCTCGTCTGCTCATTCTGCTAGAGTCCTCGCTTTTATGACTTTTTAAATTACAATGTAATAATTGCATGTTCAGGTCAAACAATGTCTTCTCATGAGATGGGTTAAGTTGTTATAAAGATTTCATATGGGCGGGAATTTCCCTTTTCCAACTGTCGTCTCTGTTTTAACAAACCGCTCGTAGCATTGCATATGTATATATATACGTGCTACAAATCCAGACAACGTTATACCTGTACGCCTGCAGCCCTTGTGTCCATCACTGGTACGTTCAGTTAATGGTAGCCTACATTTTGTGAAAGAAGCCTTTGAACTTTAAAACAGCCTACAGCAAACAGAACCAGATTTGCAACTTCTGTATATAGTCTCACATCCTTATTAAGGAACTTTCACAGAAAATAAATTGTCAGCGCAAAAACTGCGTGACGCCAGAATTTTGAAGTCAGAAGGTTTCGTTGATTGTCTTCAGTGGATGCATTACATGTAAATTTAATCCGTTGTCATATTATTCGGAATATAATTACAGAAATTGTGTATTGTGTAAATTACCCACGTACTTCACTATCTGGACAATTTCTTTTTTTATTTCTTTTTTTTTTTTTTGTCACAAAGAATTTACATTTAGTCTCCTTAGTATGTGTAGCACGAATTCGGTGTCTTCCTCTCTATATACAGCTTGGAACAGCAGCTAGCTATAACCTAGATATTAATGATAGGAGTGGTTATACTGACCCCATGCATGTACAATATCGGAAATGAACATCCACACCTTCGCTCATGCGCGTATATCCACTGCATACCAAGTAACATTTTACCCCTGAGAAAATTGAACAGTGGTACCGGTATTCTACGTCCTACACGACGGAACTGTAATAGGCCTATATATGTAGCCTATTAGTGTATATTGGATTCAACTTTATCTTTTATTTGATGGTTATTTAACACTACACTCCAGAACTGTTCATATTACGATGACGATCAGTTTTATGGGTTGAGAAAACTGGAGTGCCCGGGGAAAACCATCGACCTTTGACAAGCTACTGACTAACTTCCCTACGTTTGATATACAGATCTGCACACTACATTGGTGGAGGATACGCATGATCTTAACGAATGTTGGACTGCGTGAAAGGCTATACAACCAGCCTCATCGAGAGGTTATTGTAACCCAATTCGGGCAGGGTTTAAAACCCGCACCTCCTGCGTCCAAGCGATTAGGATAAAAACACCTCTAACACTCGGCCCTGACCCGCCCTCGTATTACAGCTATTATTCAACCGTTTGATCCATCACCCAGATCACGTAAACAGTCATTTTTATCTGCATTCGTTCAATATCATCAATTCCATAATTACATCCATGTATACCTCCATGGTATACTAGACCATCAAAAAACAGCAGGCGTGAAGGAATGTGTGTAGATATAATTTACATGTAAGCCTGTCATGCTCTATACTTTACCCAACAAATATGTGTTCACATTTGCCCAAGGCGACGCTTGGACTGAAGCTCTGATAACAGCTTATCTCGCCTTTCTGATAACATCGACACTATGCACTTGAAAAGGGCCATCAGAATGACATGCACTTGCCGCGTAGAAGAGCGAAACTACGCTTAAAGAGGCCGTCTTAATTATTATTAGAAAAAGAAAAACCTTTACGTTGTACATGACTTTTCACATCAAGAGCTGAATTACGGTCAGCAAATGTACGGATGTTAAAATATGAAGAAAAAAAAAGAACAAAACATTGAGAAAGCTATATGAGGATAAGACAGGGGTGCAGATGGATCATCTTAGATGACCGGGAATGAACCAAGGGGGTTTTTAGACCACAAACTGGTTCTGGGTAGCGTTTTTAGCCAGTCACAGTCTTTTGTTCCCAAGTACCTTATTCCTGTAGAAAAGATCTTCATACCTACACCGTTGCATATAAGAAATTAATATTGAAGATTGAAATTAACACAAATATCTGCAAGGTATTTTGTACTTGGCACCTTACAACACTTAAAGCGCGCGAGTAAAAGGGGCCTTGCGTTATCGAGAGCTACGGGTATTTAAAGATGTCTAAAATCCATTCACATACGTGATTTTGAAAATGTTGCTCGCTGTCATCATAGTTCGAGCCCAAAACCCCATCAAGTCACCGGTTTATCCTGTCATCTACGGATTGAAGGATTTTCTTGGATTTTCTGGATAATGCTGTGAATTCCGGATTATCCTGGGACCTACGGATTATGTTGTGCCCTTGAGATTATCCTGTGACTTAAGGATTAACTTATAACCTACAGATATCAAGAAAATATAGTGTGATAAATATGTGAGAAAGTAATTATGTGGATCCTTTAACTATACATCTTTATGTGCCACCTTGTTGTAGGACAGATTCCCACCTTCTCTCTTATCTAGCGCTGCTCACTGAGATTTCACTGAGACAACTTACCGACCTAGGACAGATCCTGGATTTACCGCCTCCCGAAGCGGACGCTCTGCACACTGTACTATCGGGGCCGGTCTTGAATGGCTGTTGTGAAATACAGCTATAGGTGAAACAGTGCTATATCCCAGTGAAACAAAAATATAAATATGTAAATATGGTTGTAATCTATCAAAGTCTCACCGGCCCCGATAGCACAGTCAGTGGAGCGTCCGCTTCGGGAGCGGTAGATCCAGGGTTAGTCCTGGGTCTAGTCACACCTAAGTCTTTGAACGCTTGCCGTTCAGCATGAAGGAGAAAGTGCAACGACTGGTTAACCCGTATCAGTATAATGGCTCGGGCGGGGCAACTTACTTGCCGTCGGTAAGGCGTCTCAGTGAAGCAGCACGAGATAAAGTAGCGGTGGAAATCCATCCTGCAACAAGGAGGCACATTACACGCACTCTAAGGATTTCTTCGTCGTCATATGACTGAAAAGTTATTAACTACGGCGTCAAACCCCTCTTGAATTAAATGTAAATGTACATATACTGTATGTGTGAAGGTCTGTCAGCAACCTGTGGATGGGTGTGGGTCCCAGGTGTCAGTGACATCATAGCAATATTTTTGGCGTGAAATAGTTTATTTCAACATCCATTTGTTGAATGCATTCATAGCGCTAAATGAAGATGCATTTTGAATGATGCAATATAGCAATCTATGTGTGTCCAGTGGTGAAAAGCTGAAGTGATATGATTGGTCTCAATCTGGTCAGAACAGGCCACAGAAGAATCCAAAGTTTTCAATGCATTTTACTAGGTCGAAAATTATTCTAAAAAAATAAATCAAACTATTTTCCCTGGCAAATACTTAATAGTCTTTCATCTGACATGTACTTTATGCTAGTGTGCTCTTTGCCATTAACAGGTGAAGCTGGAGATTTCACTGTCTGGTACTAATACCATCATGCAATTGGTTATCTCTAATGAATCAGACAACCTGTACACAAATTTTATTATGGGATATCTTTTGATTCAAATTAAGAGTACAATACTTTAAAACAATAAAAGACACTTAGACATCAAGGCCGGTAACCGTGACCCACTAACAAGCAGACCTTACACTATGCTTGAAGATGGCTGTATGTGGAAAGGTCTGCCAACAACCTGCGGATGGTCATGGGTTTCCACTGGGGTCTGCCCTGTTCCCCTCCCCCCCCCCCCCCCCCACACACACACACACAATGATGGCCTCCATCATATATAAGTGAAATTGTCTTGATTACAGCGTAAAACAAGAGTGAAATAAATAAATGAAGTACTCCTGATTGCACCCCCAAATCCCATCTGAAACTTTCTTGCATTAGTCAACACATATTTACAATAAATGCAACTGGTTTTGTAACCCAATTAGCTGATTGTCCCTAACTGATATCCAACAGAAAAAAATCAGACATGTCACATACAAGGTCTCCCCAGAAGAGGTAAGTGATCAAAGTTATAACTGGGATACAAATGTACTGCCTAGACTCCTTCCCTCTCAGACATTTCTCTCTATAATCTGAAAAAATTATCTGAAAGATTAAAAGATTAGAAATTATTGCACAAGGGCTTGTGTCACAGAAATTATTTCATCTTCATATTTATATACTTTTACCCTAAAATCCTCTTTAATTTTACTTGACATGTGTTTAACACACAGAAATTTATCTTTCAGTCTGTCCCAAATGGTTACACCCCGACATTCTCTTCAGTTCCCCTAAGCTTATAGTAACTTGAACTAATAAAGGTAAGTGTAATACTTCAAGACATTATACCAATTCTGGTCATTTACTTTCATAATGACAGTGTAGACATTACATACCACTGCATACCTTACTGAATGGTCCTAATACATTGCAGTCTTTACCAAATATCATTATGGCATACACACATATATATCCATGCTCTCAAACACTCACAATTCATGATGATAATAAGCCAGTGCCGTACATATTCAGATACCTCAGCCAGAGGATAGGACTTTAACCCAGATACTGACATAATTCAACTGTTTTCAGAGGAAGCACAATCACGTCAGTCATCAAATAACATAATGAATTCAGATCATGGTGGCCTTAGATGCACACTTACAATCCACTCCAGGGCATTGATGTATTTTTAGGACAGCAAATAAAACTCATCTAAAAACATTCGGGGGAACACCATTCTCTGCCAATTAATATTTAAAAACTACATTACAGGTTATCTTTTCAGTTTCTTTGTCCTTTCGTCTAAGTCCCACAATGTCCTTTGCAACCCTCTTATCTCTGCTGCCTGTACTTCTGTAACAATCCCTAATTCGGTTACTGCCTGCTGCAGCTCTAAGACCTCTCTCTGTTTTTGTTCTTCTTTCAATTTCTCTTTAACGGCAGACCTTTGATATTCGAAATAAATTGTTGATGCAGCTATAGAAAATATGACGAATTCTCCAAGCATCTCTGCTCCCAGTTCCACTGCCATTTCTTCATTCAGCCTTTGTACCTCTGTAGCTCGTGACAGTCCCAGCATCCTCATCCGAATGTTCACGTCTACCCAGTGATACACTGAGGAAGAAAAACAATGCATCTGTATTTATGACCTTCTCTAGTAATGTATGGTACCGGTAAGTCTGTAATGAAATGTCCCTGCATATTAGCTTCTTCACATTATACTGGTTGACAAATTACAAAACAAACAGATATCATTAAATGCAACATCGTTAACCCCTAGCAGCTTGGTGTGTGAGAGGAATCTGTGTAGTTATCGACTTCCTTAAGTCTTGAAATAATGTGGAAACAACAACAACATAGTGACTATACGTACTCTGGGCTGGTGGCATACAAATGTAGGTTCTAAAGAAACGAGATGACGTAGCACGATTTCGAATGAATTTGGCCAAAGGTTTGCTTATTTGTTTTATCGCCAACGTTCCCAACTTTATCAACGGAAAAGCTACCATGGTTTGTCTCTCTTCTTTCGGTTTTCGCCGGTCATGAAGACACTTGAAGAGTCATACATACAGGGGAGAGAACTCATATTGGGGCAATCGATGCTGCAGATTTCATCATAAAGGATTTCGTCAGAATATGTAGTCCACACCCAGGTTGTTCTGTCAAAAGCACTCCCTCGTACGGCTGGGGGAATTATGATAGGACAAACAGTTGATAAAATCACCAAACCGTGAGTAAAAAGAAAAAATCCTCATGAATAATATGACAGACAAACTACAGTTTTCATAGATACAGTGGGTTGTCAGCACTCTCTGGTGCTCTACTGGCGCCAACCACAACCAGAAAGTGTTGAAGGCAAACTAAGTTTTCCGGGACCGGAATGGCACTTTGGCCTGCTGGCTACACGCGTCACGCATGGTTCCTCTGTCAATAACTGAACAAAATGTCCTCTCCGTGCGTCATTAAACCCAGGTGAATGCCGTCCTGCATTTACAGCCTGTCAACGAAAACAAAAAATCAGGAAACCTTATTTTATTTCCATACCAAATTTAATAATAACTTTGCACAACAGCCAGTGTGTATATCATGCAGAACAAATGATAATAAAATGCTACGAAGAAATTCTCGGTTCAATATTCTTGATTGCAAAAGTGTAATGCCACACCCACTTTGCTTGGGGGAAGTTTTTTTCAGCAAAAGAGCTTTATTTTCATGAAATATTCCTGGGTAAGTGTAGGTCATAAAGCATCAAACAAACACAATGGTATTTGTCAGACCTGTCAGTGGCGCTCTTCTCCCTAAAAACGAGTGTATGTATTAATTTACACATGAACAATGACATCTGTATTAGGGGTGCAAAATTTGTGTATCACTAAAACACAAGTCATGTTCACATCAAATTATAGGCCTACACAATGTGTGTACTTCTAGTCCACAAATAATATGGGAATTACGATTTTGACCACAATCACTCATAGTTTATATACCATACCTTCTCAATAATTACAGACGCATTTTAAGGAAATATACCATAATGCCTTGGGAGGGCATCGTCAATTGCCGTGTACAAGCTGATAGGAAAGGTTGGCTTCATAGGCCAGGGAAGACCTTCCTATACCTCAGCTGAGCCAGCTAGCTGGCATGCCGATATCACTCACTGTGAGTGCTTCGCGGGAGACTTCTACGATCTACTGGCTTGCTTTCAGTGTGTCTCATTTAGTAAATGTCTGTAATTATTGAAAAGGTACGGTTGGCCTATATATGTTCATATATTAGTTCATTAGAGAGGTCTACAAATGAGGTCTACGCCATGGTTTCAGATTATGTTACTGGGTGAAAGAAATCGACAAAAACCCATACACCATTTTTATTTCGCCAGTAAAGGTTAAAAAACCTCCCGATCTATAGCCACATCACAATTAATCAGTATATGATTGATCAAACAACCTCTCGATCTAAAGCCGCATCACAATTAGCCAGCATATGATTGTTTCAACAACCTCCCGATCTAAACGCGTTTCAGACTTAGCCAACATCTGATTAGTCCACTGAAAATACTGAGAATGTCAGTATCTGATTGTTCCACCAAACTCCCCATCTAACGCCGCATGAGAATTAACCAGCATTTGATTGGTCGAACAACCTCCCGACCTAAAGCCGTGGAGGAATTAGCCACCATCTGATTGGTCATGGGTAGATGGACTGAGACGAGCAGGACACATTAACGAATCAGCCAGACTAAGGCACTAAAATCTACATATATAAATCTGCAGACCAGGTCGCGGTGAACAGGATGTATAAGGTATTAGAGTGAAAACAAAATTAGAGTGACATTAAGCGGGGAACGCTTGGATTAAGACCACTTTCCTCCCACCAATATGGAGTGCAAGTCTGGTCGTCACACGCGGGAAAGTATAGTAACTTTCCATATGTCAATGGTTTGCCTCTGACCGCTATCGTATGAATGAAAAGTTTTTGAGTATGGCGTTAAGCAACAATGAATCAATCAATCACTAATTAATGAGGTCGAGTGTTCGAATCCGGCACTGGCTAGAGGTTTACCAGGGACAAGGACGCATCCAGCTATAGGCTAAATCTGACCATGCAATATATATATATGTGAGTACAAATATATAATCTGACAGTAAACTCCAATATGCAACGAACACCCATATACATTTAAACAGATTACAATAGAATCCAAGGCAGATTTATACAGCATGTAATTGGTTTCCGAATAAAGTATATCTTCAATACTGAATATTCGGTTCCATACTTTAGCTATAGGAACTATCAATTCACACACCCCAAACTTCGTTTGTATTCAACCAACTAGTTCGTATAGCCTCGTAAGGTTATGTAAGAATTTGGTTAGCCCTTAAGGTCCGTGACATTAAGCTTCAGACGTTTAATTTCATTATATATTCGGCTCAACCGTTCTGGGGATATCGTTCGTGAAGTATTATATGCCTGCTATGATCGAACAAACAAAGAAACCCCAAAATGTGGTATACGCTAAAAGCTCTTTTCGAGAAGTTTTACGACAATTTTGGTGAAAACTGGTCCATTAGCTCACGAGATAGTTATAACGTTGCTATGCAAAACCATGGTGGACGACAGGCGAAGGACGCCATATAAATAAATATATGAATGGAAAGATAAAAACACTGAAATTGACTGAAAAGACGTCCATCTCACGATAGTTAATAAAAACTTTAATTTATACAGATCATCTTAAGTCCCATACTGTCCTTTGTAACTGTCGTATCTCGGATGATTGAACTTCTATAGCAAGATGTAACTCAGATATAGATTCCTGCAGTGCTGACACCTCCCTCCGTCTTTCTTCTTCTATGAGTCGTCTTTGAATGGAAGGCCTTCGATATTTGAAATAAATTATTGCAGCAACAATAGAGAATATGACAAATTCTCCGAGTATATTTGCCCCCAGTTCCACGGCCTTTTCTTCAGTCAATGTTTCTACCTCTTTAGCTCTCACCAGTCCTAGAATCCACATTTGTAGTTTAACATTAATCCAGTGGTACACTGAGGAAGAAAGAAATTACGGAAATGAAGTTCAGGACGTAGCTTTATGCAGTTCCAGTTCTGCCCACCTACATGTATGTATATTTATTTATTTATTTGATCGGTGTTTTACGCCGTATTCAAGAATATTTCACTTCTACCACAGCGACCAGCACCACGGTGGGAGGTAGAGCCCGGGGTTAAACCTAGGCAGGCAGACCTTCCCACTTACGGCCGGGGAGGAAGCCAGCGTGAGCTGGACTTGAACTCACAGCGACCTGGTGAGAGGCTCCTGTGTCATTACGCTGCGCTAGCGCGCTAAGCAAATGAGCAACGGAGGCCCCCATGTATGCACAGGTGATCGTTATGTTTGATTGCAGTTTTTGTAAATAGATTCCATGAACGATTTCTTATTTGTGCCCTGGAATTTCGTTTGCAATGTTGTTCTGTGTTTTCTACACGTACACAGGTCTACCTGTTACCGGTCCGTGGTTTTAGCTAGGCCGTGCAGGGGTTAATTATCAGACGGTTTGTTAAGAAAATATTTCTTTGCTAAGAAAATGATTTATTTTGGAAAGAAAATATATATAAATGCCGTAATTTTGTGACACAGAAAATAATTTCTCATGAGAAATTATTTCCACTGCAGCTGAAATATTTCCACCGAGACGAAAGTCATCTTAATCGAAGGTGGAAACCATTTTCGCTTCGGTGGAAAATTTCAACTGCGGTGGAAAATTTTAACTGTGGTGGAAATTGTAAAAGATATAAATATTTAAATAAAGTTTTACCTAAAACTGATCGACTAATTTTGTTCAGGTTTTATAAGCGGTCGAAATATGAAATAAACATACATAGAAATACCATACCGGTGCAAAAAATGAAATGAAAATAGATAATCTCCCGTAAATATTCACGAGATTTATTTTCCGAAAAATCGGGATGTTCAAAAGTAATTACAACTAAAAGGATATGCAATACCAACTGATTTCGCTACCAGTATTCTAACTTGGTAATGTCAGAAAGAGTGTTCGTGGGGGTAATGCATCGGCATTCGCCAAGCAGACTCGCTATCAAAACCCCAGGTTTAAAGCAGCAGCCGAATCAGCGAAGGGCGGGCTCGAGTCTGCTACCTCATTGGCCAGTAACCGATCTCCACGGGGAGGATGACAGACGCTTTAGGCGACGAAGGGCACTCATATTGTTACAACTTGTACATACCCTGTGCTGGTGGCATACAAATGTAAGTTCTGAAGAAAGGAGATGTCGTGGCCCTATTTCGGATGGATTTAGTTAAGGTTTTAAAGATCTGCTTCATCGTCAACGATCCCAACTTTATCAACGGAAAGTCTGCCATTTTCGACCGTACGCCGTACCTAAAGATTTACATGTTCAGGGGAGATAACTCTGATTGGAATAACAGTTCCTGTAGGTTTCATCGTCAAGATGTCGAGAGTTAAACAAATATTTGATAAATGTGGTGGATTTAGCAATTTATTATTAAACTGTAAGTAGGATCTGTTAAAAGTTCATACACACAAATCAAAACAAAAACAAAAACAAAAAAAATATGGCCATCTCGGAAGCATGTCAGAAAACCTGATGACCCATATTTTAACTAAATATTATGGAATGATAAAGTCATCCCAAAAATAAAACTAGGAAAACCTTTTTACTTAACCTAAAAACTGAAGACCAAATATGAAGCACTTTTTGGTTTTTTATTTGTGAACTTGAAGGCGGTATGGCACAAATTAAACGTAAATAACATGGGAGGGGGGACACCGTGGCTCAGTTGGTTAGCGCGATAGCGCAGCGTGATGACCTAGAAGCTTCTCACCAATGCAGTCGCTGTGAGTTCAAGTCCATGTCATGCTGGCTTCCTCTCCAGGCATAAGTGGGAATGTCTGCCAGCAACCTGCGCATGGTCGTGGGGTTCCCCCGGGTTCTGCCCAGTTTCCTCCCACCATAATGCTGGCCGCCGTTGTATTAGTGAAATATTCTTGAGTACGGCGTAAAACACCAATCAAATAAATAAACAAATGAATAAATATATAACATGGACAAGGGAACTGTCCATGTCAACAATGGGTCAAAACTTAACGTACTTAGGTTTAAATTCTTAGAGATTGATCCCACCAGCATTATGGCGGGAGGAAATCGAGCAGTGCCCGGGGGTAAACCCACGACCGTCCGCAGGTTTATGGAGGACCTTCACACATAGCATACGGTCGGAGAAGAAGCAGGCATGAGCTGGACTTTTAACTCACAGCGACCGCCTTGATGAGAGACCCTTGAGTCATTGCTCACGGAGGCCCGTGTTGTTCAATAAGGCAGCGAGCTATGTAACACGCAGTTGTCAACAAAATTATGATGATTATGATGATGATGCACGACGTAACATGTGAAAGGTTTATATATGAGTATCCACAGACGAGAAGTTCATGCAATTGCCATATAATGAATATGAATCTGAGTGAAATATTCTTGAATCTATTGTGTGAAACAGAAATTCGTATACCAACCGTTCACTATTAAGAAGGTTCCAGGTCAATACTCGCATACTGTCCAAAAAGGACGTATAACACAAACCACCAAAGAACTAAGAAAGTATATTAATCACGAAAATAGGACGGAATCATGCAAAGAGAAGCAGTCAACAGTTTTCAGTGATTTTAGAAAGAAGCAAGGTATGTTTTAGGCGACTGGGTGAAATCAGTATTCAAATCGCGTACCATGCTAGAATATCAGTTGTCGACAACAAAATATGTATCTCAGTTGCGCTTTGATCGCAGCTGTTCATCTATTCAACGTGGCGATCTAATTCAATACGATGAACATACGACCCCCTACCCCCGTACCCCCGTACCCCCGTGCTAAGCGGAAATACACACAATCATGACGCAGGGCGCGAAAGATTTTGGACGCTCTGTCTGAGTACAGCGCAAAACACCAATAAAATAAATAAATTTATAAATAAATACTTGATGTGTTACATCGGTACACAAGATTCGTAATTTTTTAAATTTGTAAATTTATGAGATTATTTGTAAATTTATGAGATTGTTGTCCGAACGGTGATCGTCCTCGTCCCCTCGCCATACGGCAGTAGAAAGGAGCAAATTGCGCGCGAATGTTACCGTCTTTGTGCTGTGGACCGTGACCCGCGGGGCGAGGGGACAATTACTTTGCGCTATATCAATAGTGGTAATCTGGAGCGCAACCCGCTGATAGAAACTGACATGTGATTGTCTGGGTCATTCTTAAACCATGGTGTCATGAAATGGGCAAACTTGCAGAGGCTGCCAATACAAATTATACACCTGCAGAGGTCTTAGATATCGTCTGAGTGGAAAATGTTTAGAAACTATGTATAAATGTTTTATAACATCACCAATGGAATATGGAAAATATAACTGGGGACAATATCACTGAAGGCCAGATAAATACCATAGAAAGTATCCAAAAATATCCAAAAAAATATCCAGTTATCACTGGTTTAGCTAAAAGCGCTGTTTGTAACCGACTGAACGATGAATCAAGTTTCGTACAAATGCGTAAAGGACGCTACATACATCGCCTGCTATTCATTCAAATTCATATCAATGATGCAACCACGCCGCAATGTATTTGAAAAAAAAACTGCCACGACCAACATATCAGAGAAACCCGCACCAAATCTGAACAAAAAACCACTATAGCAAGTTTCCAAGAACAGCCAGCTTCAGTAATTCTTTCTATTATCTCACCCAACATTCTGTTTACAGGGAATACAATTCTTAGAGAGAATGTTGGGTAAGATCAAATTTGCGCGGCCCATCACCATGCCCGAAGTTGAATTCCAAACATGGCAGACGTTGGTTTAAGTAGTCCGATTTGAAAGTTAAACGGCTGGATCACTGTTGAAAGATGGTTTACCAATGCTGGCTTTGACCTAGGCCTATTAAATTTCCGGCGTTTCAGGCTGTAAAAATAAGGTAGGGTTCAAGCCGGTTGTTTAGTGAAATTCTCCGCCTGGAAGTCTGTATGAGCTTAACTATGGGCTAGTCAAATACTTACGTGCATGGGAAGGCTTCTCAGCAATCTGCAGATGGTCGTGGGTTTCCCATGGGCTCTGTATACTCGCGGTTTTCTCTCACCACAATGCTGGCCGCCGTCCTGTATACGTGAAATATATTATTGAGTACACGGCATGTAAAACTACATTAAAATTGTTCAGTTTTCAGACATTTGCTGATTAGTCAGAAAATGGAAGAATCCGTTTTTTAATTGGTGATTTCGGCCAATGATGCATGGATTTATGGATTGTGCAACGGTATTGTCCAATTCCTTGAGGAACGTGGTTTCTATATGAAGTGTACAATAACTGGCCTTCATGTGGCAACACATTTTAACTATGTGGTCCTATACATTAAGTGCTAAGCAATGGTACTTTTATCTGTAATACACAAAAATGTCATAATTAATTACCCCATGCAATTCGGCCGGCATCTTAGTGGCGTTGTTTGGTCTTTGCTACACATTTATTGTCCTTTGCACCTTGTCACACTGTAGGCCTATAGCGGTGCAAATAAATTGAATGGAATCGAACTAAATAATCTGAAGACTTAGGACCTAAGCCTACATAATAACAACATATTAGAACATGGATGAGTCATATTTAGCTATCCTAGCTGTAACCATTTCTCTTGAAACGCCGGCCATATATGATCTTTATTCCTCCATCAGCATCAAGACATATACCGGCTAGCGCGGCCATCGCTGATCGCATGCAGTCGATATATACAGCAGCTGATGGACAGGAGGTTGGAATTGCCAAGAGCACCATAGCTGTCCAATATGTTCCGTAAGTATTGCATCTTTGACCTGTCATGCTAGAATTTGTGAGTCTGTGAAGAAAGACTGAGTAAGCCCATGGACCTGATTAGATTCGCTGAATACGTACACACTTATCAAATGCGTAAGCTGAGAATATAAAATCGTAAGACTGTTTGGAAGTCGGCATCATCGCGATTGCGTCGCGCTGTGCCCAGACCAGCGTGACGCCGCGAGTCAAAAATCTGAGCGCTCAGTTTGACACTGACAGATCTGTGCTGGCAGTCAGTGGACGATAGACGTTTATCAAGATTGAATGGATGCAACACCAAAGCCAGCCTAACGCTGACCTTCGAACCTAGAATTTGGTAATGTATGATAGTCGAGCCCAAAACGCTTTGCCTGTTGCCAATCCACCAATGGCAGATAATTTATTCAGGCATAGGAATCAATGTTTCAAAATGGAGACCCGCGCGTCGTTGTGGTTTCGCGACGAGACGGCCTTTGATTGATGAGGAGCTGATGACAGCCCGTAATTCTCAAATAACAGGGCTGGTTTTGGCTCCAGAAGAAAATTCCAGAGTGCTATTGATTGAGTCTTGACGCAGGCACGATGGGTTTACTTCAGGTTTTTCACAGCCTCTTCTGTTTAATCTTTCAACTGCTCGGACCAAAAGGTAGGCATAATCAATGTTTACATTTGCACGCTGGTGCTATTTTTAGGACAAACCCACGTGGAGCATCTGGCACATGTGACCGCTATTTAATGGCGTTTGATGGATGTCATATTGTCAGTTTATAAGCTGACTCAAGTCATTTAACATCAGTATAGTCAAATGCACAAGGCAACCTTAAAGCAAACAAATACTTGCTTCTTTAGTGTTACCATTATGTACTTGTTCATCTTTGAAGGTTAATACATTGGTGCTGATGACCTACATGGCAGCAGGCTCTGTCATTTGATCACCCAGGTGAGACGTGTCATAGTGATCCAACCCCATTAAACAGCTGTACAGGGGAATTGTGTGTAATTAAATATTTGTAAAATAAGTCAGCTATATGATATTGCCTTTGTGAATCTATTATGTCTTGATTCAGTTGCAGAAACTTCACATAGTTTTTCCTTTCTGTTCTTTCTTGTGGATCGAGAGAGGGGATGACTGGATTCAAGTTTGTAATTAGAATTAGAATGTGTTTAGAGAGGCTATACCAAAGAATATTGCCCACTGATCTGCGAGTGGTTTTGTGAAGTTACATCACTCGTGTGATGAAATCATAAGTTGAGAATTTGGTTCATTGAAAGAAAATTTGTTTGTGGTGTTTTTGGATATGAGTCCTTACAACACAGCCTGTTTTAGAAACTTTAGGAACTTTATTTTATTCTAAAAATATGGCAAAGATTCAACTGGTCTTGACACTGATCGATTTTTTGCCAAAAACTCTGCCCTACTCTGTTTAACCTTTGCTGTTCAGCCTTGTCTTCAAGACCTTCGTCAAGACCTTTCGCTTCAAGGTCATTTAGGTTTTTATGAAAGGCTTACAAATATAAGAGCTAGAGAGCGGTTTATGCCAAATTCACCAAACTTGCACCACACATACACTTTGTCTTGAGGAAGAACCCTTTTGTTTTTCAATGATCTTGACCTTTATCTTCAAGGTCATTGGGTTATTTAAGTTAAATTTTATAAAAGACTTGTAAACATGCTATCTCTAGAACAGTTTAGCCTAAGTTCACCACACTTACACCTTGGCATGAGGAAAAACCCTGTTGATTTTCAGCAACATTGACCTTTTTCTTCAAGATCAGAGGTAAGAGGTTGCAACAGCAGTCTGAAATAAAAAGAAAAGTTGCTGTCCTAAAAAGTAGTCTCCTGCTTCATGTTTCACAACTTTCTAAATGGCACTTGAAGATCTACTGTTTATAACAAACCATTATATTATATTATCATTACATTGTACATGTGCTCAAGGCTGTTTTAATTGCATTGCATAGTATTTTTATGTTTATCTTCCTTTAAGAACATGTTCATGTTTCCCCCATATTTAGTAGACAGTCGTGTAAATACTAAAGCTAAATATTCATAAAAGAGGTCAGAAATATTTGTGTGTTCAAGTCAAGAACAGTATAATCAGTTAGGAATAAATGTGAAGCTGCACAGTTCATCGGTGTTTGCAGTTGAAGAAATAAGAAATTCAAGCTGCTTATTTTCTTTGACTGTCTCAGTAAGTGAATAAAAACTACTAACTTCTGTCTACAGATGTATGTGTTAATACAGTTTAGCAAATGTTTCCTTTAATAATTGAAAGTTGTAGTTTACACATGGTGCCACATATATATATATATATATATATATATGTAGTGCAATATTTTTTTTCCAGTTTGGAACAGATGTATCATTTTACATATTTGTACAGTAGATGACTGTAAGTATGATATCAAAGTGAGCATCTTACAATGTTGCAACAATTTTACAATGTTGCAACCCACTTTACTAGCCTAGATAAAATATTTCACATGTAACAGAATAAAGTTGGCTGCTCCAGATTCTTCTAATTTTTGGGACACCTAGTCTGCTCATCTTAGCCAATATATATGTAATTCTTGCAGGAATATTGATTTTTTTTTTCTCACATGGTTAGACTCTCTAATGAACAACAAACTCATGTGTTTACTTTTCCAAAACGTTGGTAAAGAAATGTAATATTCTGCTTTCAACACTACTAATATCTGTCCCAAAAATGAGAAGAATTACGGTATCACTGGAATTCTACCATTCAGGAGGACCACTGGACACTTGTTAACTAATGCGTTAATATATAGAGAAAACAGCTAATCACTTCTGGCTGATAACATAATGTCATGAATGATAATCCAAGGGCGAAATTTAGTACAATAAATCAATAAGTATTTGGTGTTTGTTTCTTCAATGTGTATAGGGCACTGGAATAGTGGCCAGAGTTGTCTCCCATGTTCCACAGCTGACAACCATGAGACAAGGTGATGCATGTTCTTGTTTAACAATGATATGAAGGCATTTGGACGCATATTTTACCTCAGCTGACAACAGAATCACCTATAACGCGGGGTTAAATGCCCAGGTAGCTAGGTTATGCAATTTTGTGGTTAATACTAGTTATTGTGTTGTTTGAAACGGCAGCAGACTACTCCTGATCACCAACTGTGACAGCTGCTAATCTGATCCTGCACTCATGGAAACTCAATGTGTATCATGTGATGTACATGTATCATGCTAGTATCATATATATATTAATGGAAACATCCTACCCAACTTCAAAGCAATTTCCCATTGTAAGGACCTTTCAGAATCAGACAGAATGTCTGTCATGAATGAAATGTTAGCGGGGTCAGTCATCTCCTCTGTCACTGTCCATTAATTATGATGGCAGTGTCAAGAAATACAAATCTTTTGAATGGACTAAATCTGTACATCTCTCAGCTGACATTCCATAAACTTTCATGCCATGAATATATGAGCATAGCCTAAGTACATCAGCAGGGCTTGATACATCTTTCACCAGTTTTGAAACTTTTGCATGGATAAGATCTTGCCAGAGAAAAAGGTATGTGTATGAAGGCCTAACCATTACCCCATCAACATACCAATGACAGCCTACCAATGACAACCTGAGAACAATATAAAAGACATGCCTTTTGGAACATGACAGACGTTGTATGGATTTTACTGCCACCATCACTTCGTCGTTTTGTAAAAGTACATTTTGTTGAAATTAATTGAATTTAATCATGACTGCATCACGTTTTGCTGCAGTCATACATGTAAACCTATATGTATATAGACCTATCTTAGACATCTTATTACATGAAAACATATCAAAATCATGTTATTCCTAGTTATTTAAATAATTAGCATGTAAAGACTGTGTGCCCATTCAACAGTGTAGGTACGTATTTCTAAGGCCTAATGCAGTGCCAGCAAGACATCGGCATCATAGCAGTAGTCATGTTGATCAGAATGTTGATCTCTGACACTGCTAAGCCTGGCTTTAGCAGTTGATTTCAAGGTCATGAAAAGCAGAGGAAGTAGTGAATGGACAATTAATTGATTGAATTTCTATAGGAGCTGACCTGACCTGGGTGGCTTCATCACACTGTCCAGAGCTGAAAAGCAAACGGGAGTGTAGTGATTCAACAATATGGACAGTTGTTCATGGAAAAAGTTTGTACACCAGATGAAATTTGACTCCCTGAGTTTTTCTGGTAGATTATGTCAGGATGGACACAAAAGCCTGGCTTGATCTTGTCTGAGAGTGAAGACTATAAAGCTGTATTAGTTTTTAGAGGCTAGGCTTTGATTGAAGAGTGTCAAGAGGGCAGAACCAATCAGAGTTTAGCGTCAGACAAGGAGTTGTCAAGCATGGTTTACCAGAGCAACCGGAACTCTCTTCTTTGGTCCAGGCACTAACTAGTCTGCCACAGTCATTAGAGATGACTGCATTGAACCAGAAGTGAATAGGCCAGACAGACGGTGAAATCAAACATTGGTTTTTGCTGAATAGGGTTTCTGATGAAACGACCGTGTCAATTTGTGTAAAGAGGGCTATGTCATAATCAGCAGCAGGCTGTGTGGCGCTAACTCAATTGTCAAAGTCTGGTGTTTCACCAGCCTGGCCATCCATAGGCAACAGCTGCTCACACTGCCAGCTAGCCTGAAACTCAATAGTTCTCTCTATTTCGGCGTTTTTATTTTTTAAACCACTGAAACAAATTGTGTAAATCAAGTGATTTATTTATGTATTTATTTTCTTGTCTTTTTTTTATTTGTTTGTTTGTTTGATTTGGAAAAGATTATACAATAATGCAATCCTGACAAAAAGCGTTAAAAATAAATGCCAACAGAATCAGCATGGCAGCTCTCATAGTTTAAGGACAACATTAAAAATTTAAGATGAAAAAGAAAATATTTTATCTAGATGTTGATCTTGTGTTTCTTCTATCAAAGTATTTTACTAACTTCACTTTTGTGGGGATGTCACTGAAGCTGGATGTCATGATGTAAATATAAAGATATAACAATATTAATAGTTCAGATGTAAAATATAATTAAAGACATAGAGAGAGAAACCAGAGCAGGGTCAGTCAGTGTGCCGGTCCAGGTTTTGCATTGTAAACTGATCTGGATATTTAGCTTTGTTTTCTTTACATCAACCAATCAGAATAGAATAGTAATTGTTTCATAAAAGTTCTACTGTAAGGTTTTTGTTACATGACATATTACAGCAGTTAAAAGAGTAATGGATTTCAAAGACAGGTAACAGTTGTCGGTGTTTTGCTGCTAGTTCCCAACATTCCGTTTCCAGAAATACAAAATGAATCCATTGGGATATTCTGCCCATGTTGTTTTGCAAAGATTTTCATTTGAAAAAACCAAATCCACATGCTGAAACTTTTAGTGGTTCAGATTTATATCATACAGAATATAATGTGTCTCCAAAATATAGTGAATATTATAGTTTCAAGAGGAATAGAATAAAAACAAAAAAATTAGAATTGATTGAATGCTCACATGATTAAAATTAGGGAAATTGGGGCTGGTAAAATGATTGATTATTTCAGAGTACACCTATAGAAAATGAGTACAAGCTTCATACACAATTAGCTATAATATATACATGTACCAGCATTCAGTCATTTAGGATAATGTATGAGTGGTACTCTAGGACATATCAAATGAATATTTAAGTACCATTACATCTGTATTATAAACTGCTGATTACCTTGATCTTACACCGGCCTATATATACATATTACTTTGCAGACATGTAACCTCCGCATGAATATAACATCCCAGCTTCCACATGAGTGGTGTAAAAGCCGATTTATTTGGCCAGCCTCATCAGGCATCTGACAGTCAATTATGCCTAATTGTGGTGATGTTGTATAGTAAATGTCACTGGTCTTTTCTGGCTGTTTAATGGCACTTATAGTGTAGTGTGCTGCTTTAGTATCCATTATGAAGAGTCCCATGTACACACACACACACACACATATATATATATATATATATATATATATATATATATATATATATGAACTTGGCACTGTCCGTATAAAGCCTGTAGCACAACAATACATGTAGTTGGTGCCCGGGAGATGCCTTTATATATTGGCGAACTGTGGATGCCAGAGTTTTACACTGCCGTAAAACTGTATAGATCAATAGACACTGGACCAAGGCGGCAGACAGTGAACAGTTAGCCTGGTGATTAATTCCAGGATACTTTAAGCAGCAGATAGGCGGCATCATAAGGGGGTTTGTGGACGGACCTATAGAACGCAGGTGTAATAGTTCTGTATGGGACTGTCCGATGCCAGTCGGCAGCCACTAGAAAGCAACCCTTCATCTGAACGCTGCCTCCGTATTGTGTTCTACAGATTTAACCCTACAGCCTGATACCTGCAATATTTTACCTGCCTGCATCTGGGATATATATTGGACTATCACAGGTGTTCCATTTTAAGCCTGTATTACTAGATTTTTTGGCCCCTGAGCCCTACTGTAATTCAGAACTGTGACCAGTCTGCATGTAGTTATTGCAGTGGTGTCAAATCATCAACATGATCTCACCTGCCAGCAGACATTGGTCTGATATTGAATGTAAGTATACATGTATATCAGTTTTCATCATCACATTTTATTTTTGATGGACCGAGGACGTCGCAGTGAACCAGGAGCCTCTCACCAATGCCATATATGGGAATTTCTGTCTGCAACATGCAGATGGTCGTGGGTTTCTCCTGGGCTCTACCACGTTTTCTCCTGCCATATTGCTGGCCACTGCCGTACAAGTGAAATATTCTTGAGAACGGCATAACCACAAGTCAAATAAATAAATAGGTTTATTATTAGGATTTCTCTATCATTTGTAGTGAAGAGATTGTTGAGTATTGTATTTTGTCAGGTATTTACATGACCATTGTGATCATCATAGGATGAGTCTGTCATGTTGTAGTTCATATGCCATGTGTGTTAGATGCTGTTATGGAAGAGTTGATTATTATGAGAAAATTTAAAACAAAAGACAAGATAATTAATATGTTGGACAGGTCAGTGTGCTTGAAGACACACTGGTGAAACAGTGATAGTGGTAGGTAGGAACAGTGATGACAGGCATGAACCCTGACAAGGATAATGGGGACAGGCCTGAAGTCTGGCTGTCAGTGGTAAGGGCATTGATGACAGGCCTGAAGTGTGACAGTGTAGGGACAATGGTGACAGGCCTGAAGTCTGACAGTGGTAGGGACAATGGTGACAGGCCTGAAGTCTGACAGTGGTAGGGACAGTTGTGATAAGCCTGAAGCCTGGCTGGCAGTGGTAAGGGCATTGATGACAGTCCTGAAGTCAGGCAGTGGTGACAGGCCTGAAGACTGGCAAGGGTAAGGGCATTGGTAACAGATGTGAAGTCTGGCAGTGGTAAGGGCATTGATGACAAGCCTGAAGTCCGGCAGTGGTAAGGGCATTGATGACAGGCCTGGAGTGTGGCAGTGGTAGGGACAGTGTTGACAGGCCTGAAGTCTGTCAGTGGTAGGGAGTCACTGGGTTACTGGGTTCACCTAGTGGACTGCAAACCTCTGGCTATTGTGTAATTCCTACATTTACTTTTTCTGATTCGTCAACAGCTTTGTGTCAGAATTTTGGAGATTTCAGTGTTTCCTCAAACCTTAAACCTTGCTTCTCTTTGTAAGTAATGTATTCTCTAAGTGGATAAATAAAAGAAAGACTAAAGCTTTTTGCTTTTCTACACTATATCACAATAAAAAACCGACAGCACTTCATTCATTCGAGTGATAACATGTATCTGTCATACTATCTGTTTTTCAACAAATTGTCATGCTTTCAATTATTGGTATAAAACATTGTGTTAAAAGTTGAAAAACAAAGATTTTATGCTATGCATTTTGATCATCCTTGTGTATCTTGCATGGTTTTGGGTTTGTATGTTTTTAAGACAATTTTGATACTGCCAACATGTGTAAATGTACCATTAGCTTTTAAAACATCGGAATTTTTTTTATTAATTTAAATGTTGTGTAGGTAGATCTTTTTTATGGTCTCTGGGTTCCTCCCCAGTGTCACCAATGAGAAACCTCATTTGCTAATTGATTTTTCAGCCTCATATTTATTATTCAATATCCTATGGCTTACCAAGGACGTAGTTCCAACACCTTCCATTAACTTGGAAACTCGCAATGTATGTATATGACCTTTGAAAAAACTGCGTTGCCGTGTATACAGCACCACTCTATTCGTACTACAGTATGTAGCGACTGACCACATTTTTATGGCACTTTGACAAAGTGCATTCCCAGCACTGGTCACCATGTGTCAGGCTTTGAAATATTGATGTTAAAATAAAAGCCTAATGTGCAAACAATCCACTTGTGGGACACCAATGTATTGCAGATATACAAGCTCTTCCAATTTTTTTCCTTTTGCTGAATCTTTGAATATACTGCTCTCACTGTAGGTAAGAAGATCTGAACCCATGGAATTGTGTTGTCAGTTTCAGCTATGGTAGTGAAGAGCAGTGGTTTCCTCTCAGCACACTGTTTTCTTCTCAGCACGCTGTTTTCTTCTCAGCACACTGTTTTCCTCTCAGCACACTGTTTTCCTCTCAGTATGCTGTTTTCTTCTCAGCACACTGTTTTCCTCTCAGCACACTGTTTTCCACTACCCATAAACCTGACCTTGATTATTGGACTGACGTATTTTTGATTACAACATTAAAGCCCAATCAGATCTTCCTTTCTTCTTTCTTTGAGACCTGAGTGTATATATATTAAACCTAAGTCCCACGACATGTCTCCAGATAGAACCCCTGTAGAGAGTTCAACACATGTTATCCACCAAATACCAGTGTATTTGTCCTGCTGGCAAATAATTATGGACAAAGCCCGAATCAGTCAGCAGCAAGGATGTCAAACACAGACATGCTGTAGTACAACGAAATATGCTATTGCTCTTCAGACATTTATGAAACTGCCATATGTAACCTGGTATATATATGAGGATGAATATATGCTACATATATTCCATGCATATATACATGATCTGTAGAGTACCCTGAGATTGGATACAGTTTGTGACTCTGTAAATACTCTGTACAAATGACTACCATGCTGGAGAGATGGGATTCATCTTACTAGGTTATTACATGTGGACTGGCGTTTTATGGTCCCATGGGGGTTTTGATATTAACATGTGCAGGTTGTCAGAGATCTATATTACCAGTATTGTCATGGACACCATTGGTACAGAATAGCTGATCTCTGTACTGAACTAGAACTGGCTCAGGTATAAACCTTATCATATCCAACATCTCATGACATATCCAAGCATAAAGTCTGACGGGTCATTTCTACGTAGTTCATTTCTTTGAAAAATGGAAGTGTCCTACAGATCAAAACTGAGATATACATAAATAGAACTGAAAATTTTCCTTTTTTTTTTCAAATTAGCATTCATAAACTTTTTTTTTTCACAGTAAATTAATAAAATTATTTATTCATTTTTGCCAGTTTAAGATAAATAACATGAGGTTTCTCATTAAGTGTTCACATTTGTGGGTATTTTAATATATTTAGACATTTAATAAGGCTAATTGTTGGAGCAATTGTTCAGCTGTAAGGTTTTTCATGTATAAAATGGGATTTGTAGTATATATACTGTGGGTAACATAAAATATACTTTGAAACTAAAAAAATAAAAAGAAATGGGAAAAACGGCATACAGTGTATGTTTTTATTGTGAGTATGAATGTATGTGAGTTGCTAGAGCATAAATAAGGTCATGTGTTACAGCTGAGTGATCGAGTCTTCTTTACCTGGACAAATTACTTCACATACACCGCCGACAGCTCACCTGTACAGCTATCAGAGATCTGCAAGCAGTACTAAACTGAAGGTGGTCGTCAGTTGATGTCCAGGTTTAGCCAACAGACAGAGGTCAATATTGGATGTGTTGCTGTGTTGTTGGGTATAGTTGATAGTCAGTGACTAACAAGTCTATCGCGCACCTGCCCAGTTAAGAAGTCTGCCTTGATCATTGATTACTTACCATGCAAACAACTCCTACAATATGATTAACTTTTCAAAAGGTGAGTTTACTTTTACAAGAAGACTTTAATCCAGGCAAGACTACACCAGAGACATTGTGTTTTGGAAATTCCTGTCAAACATATTGTGTTTAGCCTTTTTAAAGCTTGAATAAAGTAGATGAACATACCATCATGATCAGATACCAGGGCATCAATGGCTGCTTATGTTTTTTTTTCTGTAGGCATGTCTACTTTTGGATTGAGTTTGTTCCAGGCCCTTTTCTAAAAGCCGATCAGGGAATTACAAAGTGCTAAGATCAAGTTACTATCAACACATGCAGTGTAGGTATGGCAGGTACATGTACCTGACCACAAACCTCTTTATAATCAGCATATAATGAAATATTCTTGGGTATAGCAATCAATCAAATAAATAAATGGCCACATTGAAGTATATGTGCTGTGTATCTAGCTATTTAAACATTATGATGTGGTACTCTTCCACTTTTTGACATCATATATTCTATCTGGAATGATTACGTATGTATTATAGTCGTATCCGTAGTGCTAATATAACTTTGTAGAATGGGTCTCAGAAAAAGGATGCTGCTGTGGCTAACACAAGATGAATAGAAAAGATCAGAAGTAATATTTTTGCTTTGATTGAAATGTAACTGTATGCCTAATATTAAGGGAAACTTTTAACACAGTTGATGCTTCCATAACCTCCCAAGACCTGCAATTTGCTCAGTGATGTAGTTTTTTGTAATACACATTTTTGTTTGTGGTTGTCAGCATCATTCTTACTTTATATGTTGACATTTTTGATACATACATGGTTATATTCATGCCTGTTACCATGGCAAATTTGTTCCATATTTATTATTTTATATGTTGACATTTTTGATACATGCATAGTTATATTCTTGCCTGTTACCATGGCAAATTTGTTCCATATTTATTATTTTATATGTTGACATTTTTGATACATGCATAGTTATTTTCTTGCCTGTTGCCATGGCAAATTTGTTCCATATTTATTATTTTATATGTTGACATTTTTGATACATGCATAGTTATTTTCTTGCCTGTTGCCATGGCAAATTTGTTCCAAATTTATTATTTTATGTGTTGACTTTTTTGATACATGCACAGTTATTTTCTTGCCCATTACCATGGCAAGTTTGTTCCATATTTATTATTTTATGTGTAGATTTTTTTGATACATGCATAGTTATTTTCTTGCCTGTTACCATGGCAAATTTGTTCCAAATTTATTATTTTGTGTTGACTTTTTTGATACATGCATAGTTATTTTCTTGCCTGTTACCATGGCATATATTGATAATGAAGAAAGAAAGTTGTTCCATCACAAACAAATTTTTCTAAAGACAATAATTGGAAGCAATGTGTCAAATGTCATTGGCCTTACACAGTTATGGCCTTTTCATAATGTCTTCATAATACATTTAATAATATACAGAAACCTCTTTTTTTGTGAGTACTCCGATCAATACAATGAAAACAAAACAAATAAAACCATTTTTTCATTCCGGCAGTTCCGGGCAGCAGAAATGGTGCTGTCAGTTTGTTTGACTCTGCAGCAGAACAAAGCAAACTTCCCTGAACTAATCACCTGATCTGTTGTAAGGACAGAATACTGGTATAAAGGCAAGTCTTCCACTCCCTCACTAAAAATGGTACCCATTAAGGCAGTGTTGAAGGATAGTTGTTACTTGAGCAATAGGGATTTCTCAGGTATACTCAGTAGTTCATAGAGGTATTTATAAAAGCTTTTTGTGAATATTATGATATGATGTACATGTACCTGTAGATAGGTTTGCAAGGCTTGACGAATCTGCTGAGGGTCGTTACCTGATTATGTGCTGTTACACATCATTTTTGTGGGGGGGGGGGGGGGGGGGGGTTCTGTAGAGTATGAAGATTTGTGAAAACAGGGATAGAAACGTTACCCATGGATAAAACAGAGATTTATTCATACAATATACATGCAGTATTTCAGTGGATTTTATAAACATGGAATCAGCAGACTGTAAAATTAAATTTCCATGTGAGTGGATTCTCCAGACTAACGTGATGGCTATGGGCCTGTGAAGACATGTATATCACATACCTAGAAATATCTCAAACTGTTTGCAACCAACTGCAATTAAATGTTACTGTATTAACGTCTAGATCCTGTGTACCAAAAACTCAGTTTTAGTTCTAATAATCTCTTTGCCAGCAGCCTGCGAATGGTCGTGGGTTTCACCCGGGCTCTGCCCGGTATCCTCCCACCATAATACTGACTGCCGTTGTATAAGTTAAATATTCTTAAGTACGGTGTGAAACACTAATCAAATATATAAATAAATAAATAATAATAATCTCCTTGGCATATGGGCCTACTCCATCTGTTGATGAGAAATGCATAAATTAAGTTTGTCTGGGATACCGTTGTTTGTTATACCATAGATCGGTGATTGAGTGCTGAGGAACTGGGAGAAACTTTGAGGCATCACCAGTTCTTTACATTCAAGTTTCGAATCAAACAGCTCATCTGAAGATAGATAACCGTTTGTTGCAAATGTATCGTTTTGCACTTTGATACATATATTGATATGAACATATAAGATCTGGCTTTAAGGCATTGTTGATGATTGTTGACTCTGAGCCTGGAATGATTATGTAAATTTAATTTAAACCCTTTAGCACATGGAATATTAATTTATTCCGATAGTTTGCATTTTTAATCAACAAGAGTTGTCCCCCCTGCCCTACACCAGTTGATGCTTATGATGGGTAAGCCTTTTGTCCATAAAAGTAGAGGCCATATATTAGTTATTATATTAGTACATGGAAAAAGAAATATCAGAACTGATATCTCTGTCAGTATGTGCTTCATTTTCTTATGCATCTGATAACATGGTACAAATATTACAAATATTTGAGCTGACAGGGTGTATAGAAACCATCATAAGGCTATTGGGTTATTCACACTACAAATAGACTTGGGTTTATATTGGCTCATATCATCTGATATACCATTATATTCACCTTACAGTGCTTGAGTGGATTGGTTATATGAATTATATGACAAAGTAATCTGATTATCTGCAGCAACAGTGGCCCATAGTTATGTGAACAGAAATGTATATGTGCACCAGCAGGCATTTGTATTGATTTTTCGATATACTGTAGGGTGTGTTCAAAGGGTTTGGCGACAGAAACAAATAAATAAATCTAAGACTGTTCCTGTTAAAAACACACACAAATTTCAGCTATTTTTATGTCATTGAAATCAGGAAGCAGTATGTCATTTAAAGGATGGCTGCAAAGAAAATATAATTATTGAAAAGAAATACACTGCATACCTAAAACAGTCTGGTAAAAAATTAAATAACTGCACTTAAAATTTCAAAACAACATTTTTATGAGCATCTAGAACAAAATGAAATGGATGTTGCATAATTTTATAACTTGGAATAAATGAAGGTAAATGTAATATTTAATACATAATAATTATTTATTGTGGTGGAAACCCCAATACTTAAAATCTCCATTTCCAGAAGTCGTCCAGAGTGACGAGAAAAAATCTGAAATGCCGACCTTGATGGACTACTAACGTTTTTAGGTAACTGCTTTACTGCCAAGCTGGTTGTTGTGTTCTATTATTAAACACCTGCTAAACGTAATTCCAGTAAAACTCGTGCTGTAATTTTTGTGCTTTTTTTCTTTGACTGCCAGCTGGATAAAGAAAAGCATCGGTGCAAAACCGATAATAGAGTTTAGGATGAAGATCAAGATTCCGGTATTGTGGGAAAACAAGGAAGTCAACTGTTTCACAATATACTGGCTAAACCACAAGATCAATAGATGGGAAGTCACTGAGGATTATTTGAATCAACAGTCCAGACACAAATGCTTCCAGCTCAAATAAACATATATTAGGCCTAAAAATTCATCCCCCCTCCCCCCCTCCTCCAAATACATTCTTAGAGGCAAATATATGTCATAAAATATTACATTTGGTGTCGAAAGTGACCTTTTTTCAGTAACTTACAAGATATTATCTTACCTTTCAAACAAATTTCAAAACATTTCTAAGTGTGCAAAATTTGTGTGACTTTGTCATGGATGAAGTTTTAGGTTAAAGACAGTATGTTAGTACTTGATAGCATAAATAACAAGTACAGCAGTATAACCTTAGTTAGAACTTACAGAAAAAGGAAACCTAAACAACCTCAGCCAATTTCTTCTGGAGGCATGGTAATATTATAAATCAGCTTTTAACCTGGAATTCTTAGGAGGCCATGGGATAGACCATGTTAGAATGATTGAAAGATTATGGATTAACGCCACGTCGGCAATTTTGCAGTCATATTGTGGCGACACCATGTTAGAGAAACCGGAAACATGGTGTCACTGTCATGTCAAGTCGTACCCAAGGTATGTGTGGCTAAAGGTGAAACAGGCTTTGGGTGAAGTCAGCATAGCCTTACATGACAGGTAAAGATATGTGTTTACTTTAGGCATTCCAGAGTTTCCCTTATTGCCACACCCATAAAATGGACCATCATTCATGGTACAAGTTAGAAATTCTTGAATAAAGCATTAAGCACCAATAAAATAATTGAAATCAATTTGATGAAATATTATTTTATTTTATGTAGAACACTACACCAAACAGTTACAGTCACAGGTTGATATAGCCAAGTACAATTTGAACTAGGTTTTGTCAGCACTTACCATTATAAAGTGAGGAAATGATTTAAGATCGATGCCACTTTTGTGTGCTTCAGTACAAATCGATGATGAAAGTTCATGACAGTTTTATGTGTAAATATAGGCAAATTTCAACGTAAAAAATAATGTAAGTTCATAAAAATCACCATGGAGCATTTACATTGAACAGCATTTTAAGAAGAAGGAAAGAAAGTGCTCAATGATCGCTTAAATTTTGAGTGAGTGAGTGTGAATGCTTGGGGTTTAACGTGGTGCTCACTTAAATTTTGAGTAGTCTTCCCCTTTATGTGATATTATATCTCCCTTGTATTTTTTTTATTTCTTAGGTTGAATATCTTCAGTGTATTTTTGATATTTTTAGGTTGAGTTGAAACCTTTGAATCTGGAACTAACTTCAGGCAGCTAACAGATTTCATTCAAAATTTAAAACTTAAGAGGTATAACTTTCTGAGTTTTGTAGTTTAAAAAATAGAGGGATTAATTCACTTGACTTTTTTATACTTTCTTAGTAATACCGATTTAAAGCATTTTAATTAATATTTTTATGCATGTGTAAACCTTAAGCTTGTGATTAAACAGAAAATTGAGTACAACATTTGATGTAAATAGCATAAAGAATATACATAATTAATGCCTTATAAAATCTGACATTCAGACAATTGCAATGCGTGAATATAAATCTTCCAAAAACAAATCCTAAATGATGTGCTAAATTTGCACAAATGAAAATGCTATCAATTTCGCCGGTTGACAAGTATCTTGATTGTCATTAGACTGATCCGTTGTACTTTCTTCTTTTCTTCACCTTTGTGGTTGGTGAAAACGTTCATCAAGCTGTGATTGATGTTGTGGTTTGTCACCTTGTGCCAGCCATTCATTATTGAGATGTGTTTATAATGGGTAAACTCAGGCCCTCATGGGATAAAATGTAATGAGAGACAAAAATATTTGTTCTGCAAAAAACTCCCTCAGGTGAGAAGAGAAATTTAGTCAGCGTGTAACAAGAGTGTTTATTTTGTGGGCCAGAGGGCTCGATCATACATGTGTGTGATAGTGATGCTTATATGGAATGTGTTCATGTACACACACTTGTGTGTATATTAATACGGGATGTGTTCTTGTACACATACATGTATGTATATTAATACGGGATGTGTTCATGTGCACATACATGTGTGTATATTTATATGGGATGTGTTTATGTGCACATACATATGTGTATATTTATATGGGATGTGTTCATGTACACATACATGTGTGTGTATTTATATGGGATGTGTTCATGTACACACACATGTGTGTATATTTATATGGGATGTGTTCATGTGCACATACATATGTGTATATTTATATGGGATGTGTTCATGTACACATACATGTGTGTGTATTTATATGGGATGTGTTCATGTACACACACATGTGTGTATATTAATACAGGATGTGTGTATGCTTATCTTTGTTTGTTTATTTAAAGTGGAATGCTCAGAGCTAAATGACCTATAACTTCTTCCATTTTTAGACCCAACATTTGACATATTTGATAGAACCATAATACCAGCTGATGACCTAAGTCTAAGATACTTCACTCAATTTTATTGTGGTGTGGAGGAGGGAGGGGGCTACTGGAATCTCCCTGTCTGTCTGTAGACACGATTGTGTTCAAACTGCTTCGCCACATTTGTTGAAATTTACCATACATCTTGCCTCTCATCTGAAATTCTGAATGCTTATGTTTAGTGATAATCCTGTAATTATCTTCATAATTACTTCCATTCAGAAGGAGTTTAATAACTGGGTTCAGAATAACATAACGAGATATATGGATAACAACTTGTGTTTATTTGGAAGCGATGTTTCGATATAGATACCAATACTATTTTCAAGCATAATGAACAACCATAGCAACTCTACTTATATAAGCACATAAAGTGATAAGTGTCAACACAACATAGAGGCCAAGGATTAAGGAATTACAGTGAGAAAAAAAAACAAAGGTAGGTGTGAGCTGAAGATCAGTGGTAGAAGTGAGCTGAAGATCAGTGGGTGGCTCGATCTGTCACATCTGAGATCAGTTACAGTAGGCGGTGGGGATTAGTAGGCCACGGTCGATCTGTGGATTTAATCTTTCAATGTGAATAGCTCTCATTAGCTTCCTTGTTGTGGTATTGGTGATGTTCGTCTCCACTGCCCAATACCATTATGGTGTAAGACAGGTGCTCTTGAACGTGACAAATACTGACGTGCGCAAAATGGTGGTGACAAATTACAAACTGTTTTGAGCCTTAAAATGGCTTTCACATTGATTCACCTCCTGCCCTATCGTGGAAAGTTGGTACATGTAGGTACCTGGAAAGGTATAGAACTTTTTTTTTGTACTCGTCTGAGTTTCCTCTATCCCTCAACTTGATGTCCCTCTTGATGATTCACCTTTGACCTTACTTGGAAAACTTTTAGGTACTGGGCAATATGAGGAGCTTTTCTCCATGCCTTTAAGCGAAGTAACATATTTTAATGAAACATTCTATAGCAGTTCTTGCCTTTCTTTTGAACATTATGTCACTCTAATTTTTATTTTGAGTTTTACAAGGATCTTACGTAAGGATCGTGTCTTGAGTTTTTTTTTTTTTGTCTGGTCTAACAAGGTAGAAACTAAAACTGAAAATCCCTCTTTTTATTTTGTTCAATCTTGATATTTTTTATGATTTTTCATGTTTTTCAAGTCTTTTCAGTCACATGTAAATGTGTCTTCAAGAAAAAAATATTGCTGAGACATTCCAAATTTCCCACAAATAAGATGATTTTTAATATTTTTTAATTTTTTTTGTATACATGCTAACAACAATAGAAAAAGATTTTTTCAGCCCTAAAAACAACTATTTGCTATAAAGTGTGGTCTTATTATTACAGTTGTTTCTTGTATGTCTCAAATTGAAATATGAAATTAACTTTCTTTTGACAAGTGTTACGGATGATCTCAGTACATGGTAAATATTTGGTGATCCCCGTAAGGATAACTGGAGGACGAGTGGATGGATGTGACCTTTCTGATCAATAATGGATACTGATAAGCCTTGTTATGCAGAAACATAGGAATAATCAGATTAAATCTGTCTCTAACCACAGGTAACACCTGGAGACTCGGGCAGAAAATCTGATGCACAGGCATGTTGTAGAAACAGATAGTTACCTGCATTATTATAGCATCCTCAAGTCTAAGTGAATCACAGGTGAATAGTGTCAGAATGCTCAGGGTTATTAAGGGAAGCTTTTGCAGGATATATTTAGAAGTTGTAATTTCATGTTATAAATGTGTTGAGAAGTCCTGGAACACATTATACACAGACATCTGACATGTAAACACTTCTGTCCTTTAGCCTCTGTATCCTTGGAGTGTCACACTATTAAAGGAAGATCCTGTCACACCTTTATTAAAAGCGGTAAGGATTGGGTTCAGGTGTAGAGGCTCAGCTGTTCAGTTTGCCTAGAAAACTCTTAGTTGTTCACAGACTGCTTATGCCAATATATATCTAGACTCTACTGGGATATTATGGTTCATTGCATAATCAAATTGAGCTGTAGTATACTGTACCTGTACATTCCTACTTTTCTGACACTGACCTGCCCAGTGGTTAGTTGTGAATGATCAGCATAGACCTATGTGTATTAGGCAATATCCCTGTGTATTGTAAGTACTGAGCTGCCGAGCCCTTCAGCAGGCTTCAGGCAACGGCCAATTCCAGGTTCCACGTATTGACGCGACGAGAGAGCGGGGCCGGCCAGTTGAGGTGTCACGCAGTCCTGCTTGTATCGCTGCAAGGTTCGGACGTTCCAAGGCTTTCGGTAGTAGAGAGCTGAATTATTGAAGGAACTAACAGCTAAGGGCCATCTCCGTACATGTCAGCAGAGCTATCTAATAGATGTAATGGTTTACCTACATTGGACTTTGCTCTAATTCACTTCTTGTCTCTCAGAACACGTTTTCAAAGCTAGTTCTCGAGAAAGAGTCATGGGCAAGATTGAATTTGCAGGTAGGTGATTGATTGGGACATTGTTGAACCTGAAAGAAAAGTTGTTGTTTTGTTGTCATGTATATATCATGTGTAGAAGTAAGATATAGATATATCCATAGATATGCATACCTAATAGTGTTTGGCTTCATGGATGTCATATATTATATAGTGTAAATCTTTAAACTTTTCAACCTCTAAAGCACTTTTTTCATTAGAATTTATGCATACAATTATTATGAAAATTATGCTAAATATCCCTTGTTTGTGTCATTAAATATGCAAGCTTTATAAAACTGTGCAAATAATTTCAGGGGCTCTTTAAAATGTCGAAGAATTACGGTACCTATTGAATGGGTAATACTGTGATTTCCTTCATTGATACAAACAGATAAGTGATACGGCATTTGTTGTTATGCTATTAGAAATGTTTGAACCGCCTTTTTAAAACTAGAACTCCCTCTGAATTAAGAACTTGTATAGAATGTGGGACGGTCTGCCCGGTTTCCTCCCAGCATAATGAGTTCTGCCGTTGTATAAGTGAAGTATTCTTGAGTATGGCATGAACACCTATCAAATAAAAAAATGAGTAAATAAAACATCAAATAAGACATTGTTGAGTGTCACCTGTAGATTTTCAGTTTCAAAGAAAGTGTCCAATATAAGCATGAGAAAGTAATGTTGAAAGAGCTGCACAGTTTTCTTTGCCTTTGGCGCCATCTGCTCTTATACTCAAGCATAATCAAATGCATGTACATTGTAATCCAGGCATTAAGAATAACAGCTAAGGTTGAGAGCAGGAGAATACATGGCGAAGATTTTGAGTCAGTTTGAGCATTGATTAATTTTTTGGTTTTTTGATATGCCAATGTTTATGATAGTAATCAGTACCTTAGTACCGTAAGTAGTTGCACTGGCACGAGGAACTGTGAGAGAAACTGTGAGTGTATATTTATCAGCTAAAGAAGATTATAGAAATGTTCAGCCTCCAGATGGATCCGTGTGCTTTGCATGACATTCTTACTTAAGGATCAAGACTTGAGTGTCTCTTTGTCTGGTCTGGGACTAATATGAAAGTATGGTGCAGGATCTTAGAGTATTCTGTTGTTTGTTTGGAAGGCTTTTGCTGTGTTCTGTCTGTAGGATACTTTCGGCATTTTTGGTTTCTTGTCGAGTGGAAGATCTTCAGGGGTGTTGTTATTTTTTGTCTTCTTGTGAGCCTTTATTATGTCTTTTCCTTTTGTGGGGGGAGGCGGGGGGGGGAGGCATTGGAAGATTATTTGATGTGTTTTTGTCTTCTTGCAAGCCTTTAGGGTGTTGAAGTAGTTTAGGTGTATTTTTCCAGCAAGAGATAAACCTTGAATGTATTTTTGCCTAATACAGAAACCTTGAATGTATTTTTGCCTAATACAGAAACCTTGAGTGTATTTTAACATCTGGAGAAATCTTGAATGTATCTTTGCCTGCTGGCAAATACATTGAGTATGTGTCCCTGGTGATGTAGGAACCTTGTGTGTATCTGTTGAGGATAATTTATTGTAATTTATTTGCAGGGGTAAAATTACATGTATTTTTGTTTGCTGGAGTAGGTTTTTTTATGTTTTCATCTGCTGGGAGAGCTTTGTTTACATTTAGGTTTACACATACTTGTGTTTTTCGTTTGTCTTTTTTGTTTTTGGAGGACCCCTGCTTGTGTTTTGGCTATTTATGAAAGTCCTTGTTGGCTTTTCAAAACATCTTTTTTATTTTATCATACAGACACTATGAAGCTTTGCAAAAAATTTGTAATATAATACAAATTAAAAATTTGTAATATTTTGGACATATTTTGGAGGATTGTAGTGCCAATGGTATCATTTTCTCATTAGCATTGTGTTGGTTTATATATATAGCACACGAGACTATCCAGGGCACAGTTAGATATTGACATGTCAGCTTAACCTTATTAGAGTAGACTTTGTTTGTATAAGAAAAGTAGACAGGCTAAATTGCATCAGGTTAACAAGGCGACTGCAAAATGTTTGTGTAAGGTTCAGAAGAAGAAGAGTAATCTACTTCATGCACACAGTATGCAATATCTGCATTAATGCTAATGTATGCGAGAAATGTCAACCACATTGTGCAGCCCTGCATGAAAAAGACACATTTGCATATGTGTTTAACTGTTTTCAAGATGATCAGTTTACAGGCACAATATGTGAATGACTCTTACAGAAATGGTGTATTCATATTCAAAATGAAACATCAAATCCCTGCAAAATAGAACTGTGATGTTTGACTCTATCAGTCCCGTTTGCCCCAATATGTAACTATTCATTTATTTATTTATTATTGGTTTCAACTCAGTATATATATTCAAGAATTTTTTGAAAGTGTATTTATTTATTTATTTAAGTGGTGTTGTAACTTCATATTCAAGAATTTTTGAGAGCTCCCCAAATAAAGGACCATGTATCAGAAAAGTGTAAAAAAAAACCTGCGGAGAGATCTGGATGCATGACTGCAATATCAGTGGTCAGAACAGATAAACTAAATACAGCAACCAATGCTTTAGCCAAACCAGCCAGCATAGGCTCCAAGGCTATAACAACACCAGCCAATGAGGGCTCCAATGCTTTAGCCCAACCAGCCAGCAAGGGCTCCAATGCTTTAGCCAAACCATCCAGCATAGGCTCCAAGGCTATAGCCACACCAGCCAACAAGGGCTCCAATGCTTTATCCAAACCAACTAGCAAGGGCTCCAATGCTTTAGCCAAACCAGCCAGCAAGGGCTCCAATGCTTTAGCCAAACCAGCCAACGAGGGCTCCAATGCTTTATCCAAACCAGCTAGCAAGGGCTGCAATGCTTTAGCCAAACCAGCCAGCAAGGGCTCCAATGCTTTAGCCAAACCAGCCAACGAGGGCTCCAATGCTTTATCCAAACCAGCCAGCAAGGGCTCCAATGCTTTATCCAAACCAGCCAACATGGGCTCCAATGCTTTAGCCAAACCAGCTAGCAAGGGTTCCAATGCTTTAGCCAAACCAGCCAACATGGGCTCCAATGTTTTAGCCAAACCAGCCAACATGGGCTCCAACCTTGACAGAAGATTATATACATGTACTTGTATCCACCAGAATTAATTGATTCTGTGCGGAGCCTTCATTGTTAGAGGCCTGGGTCCATATTTATCAAGCGACTTAAGACTTAAATCATAAATTGGAAGCACTTAAAAAGACCAAATCACATCAGGAAGGAAGTCAAATTGTGGCTGATACATTATTGTGCAGTAAAGAATGAGTGTGCAAATGTTAAATTTCCTGGAGCACATCATTTTAATTGTAGCTGTGCTTGAACTTTTGACTAAAGCCTTGACCGTTGATAAATATGGACCCAGTAATATAGTGTATCTTGATTTGAAGTAAGCCAGCTACCTTTCCTGTGTCAGTGGTGACCTGATCTCGGTGTGTGTTGTCCTTTAAAAATGCATATGTTAACAGTTGCAAAAAAATGTCATTGCAAAGGCATGAAGGAGCAATAGGCTTAACAGTTCTGCCAGCCAGGGCTCGCATTTGTCACGCTATAAATTGCAAGTGCTTAGAAATCCAAACCCAGAAAAGGAAAGAAGTATAACTGTGATTGGCACATTGTTCAGCAGTAAAGAATCAGTGTACAAATTTTAAACTTCTTGGAGCAATGCATTTTAATTGTAAATGTGTTTGAATTTTTGTATAAAGCATTAAGACTTTTGATAAGTATAGGCCCTGTTTGTGTTTAGTCCATTTCAGTCGGACATCACAAAATTAATCAGGCAGCTGTGGTTTGTATCTGGTTCAGAGTATGGTCATTATGTTCAGTTTGTGAATTCATTGCTGCAAATCCTACAAGTACAAATCAGATACTATTGTGAGAATGAAAAGCACCAAATGCATTGCAGATAATCAAGGAAGCCTGTCCAGTCAAGTGACGAAAAATACTGTCGCTCAAGTTCATTATGAAGTACGCTAAATGACCATAAATTTCATCGCAGACTAACCTGCCCATTTTTCCTCATTTTGAGAGTTGTATTGATTTAAGAAAGGTGTTTTGAGGTTTGCAAGGAACATTGGATGATATTCTACTGTAAAATTGGAAGTTTCAGCATCAGAAATAATCTATTGTGACATTCCTTCATTCCTCTAAAAATGAACTTTTGTGGACGAAATTTCAGATCATTCAGGGTAGTATGTAATCTGTGATGCATGCTCGAGACTTGCTGTGTGTTGGTAGGATACTTGTCAGGCATGTGATGAGGCCTGCATGGTTGTATCCCATGTTTTTATTGGGTTCCAGATCCTTTTACAATAAACATAATGAAGTGTTTTAAATAGATGAGTTCTTGCATCTTGAGCAAAACATCCATAAAATTAATTTAGTGAATTCAGCATTGCTCAATTTATTTTTGTTCACAAATTTCAGTTAATGAATTAGGCTTTTTGTGCTGCCAAAAAATGAAGTTTATATTGGAATTTTGAAATGGACTGTAGCAAATATTGATGGCTGTTTTTTGTAATAACATTAAATGAATATTTTGTGTTAGATTTGTCTGTTCTGGTTATAAACCTGTCACTTTTATGGGAAGTCATGTGAGAAGGTTTTGGCATGGACTACTACAGTAGCTTAAAAATATACAGATTATACACAAAAACACACGAAATAAGTAATATTAGGCCACACCAATTTTATTTTTTGTTTTACGGGTGAGCTGGCTCTCAAAACTCCAAAAATGAAATAAAAATTGAAAATTATCCACCTTTTTTTTTCTGATCAAAATGTGTTTTATGATTTAATTTTCTATTTTTCAAGGCTTTTTGATCATGTAAATATGTCTTTAACAACTATGTAAGAACAACTGCTAGGACAGTCTACATTTCCACAAATTTGATCATTTTTCAGTTTTATTTTTATATTTGTACCCTCCTCTGACATTGGAAAAAGATTTATCTTACCCATAAACAAAAATGTAAATTGTTGTGGCCTAAACATGAAGTGGAGTTGCATTTGGCCAATGGGAGTAAGTGAAACTGTAAATTCATGTCTGGTTTCATTTTTTTGTTATATGTCATTGCATTATTGAATGATATCCACTCATTCTTGTGCAATTCTTGCCCATGAATATGTATGAACTATTTTTTTTTCTGTAAGCTCGAGTTGTTTGGCACATGTGAAAATCATCAGTACAGAGATGAGGTTGATCTAAATGTGTGGGTATGAATATAGAACTATATATGACTCATCACACACATATGAACATATTTGTATGCACAGCTAAGGAATATACTGGGTGTAGAGCAGCTGTATAGGTGTTTTTCTGCTTGTTTTAATTACACAATTACAGTCAGAAAAACTTCATGCCAATGTATGTCAGAATACCTACTGTAAATGTTCAACCTTTTTCACTATCAAAGGAATTTCTTCAGTGGAATTTATGCATGCAAGTACATGTGTATTATAAAAATGATCCTAAAAATGACTTGTTTTTGTTAGTAAAGATGCAGGCTTCATAAAACTCCATAGCTCTGTCCGAATGTTTCAAAATATTGTCATAGAAGCAGATCTGTCAGCAACCTGCGGATGGTCGTGGGTTTACCCTGGGCTCTGCCCGGTTCCTCTCATCATAATGTTGGCTGAAGTATTCTTGAGTATGGCGTAAAACACAAATCAAATAAATAAATAAATCATATAAGCAATTGAAAAAGTCAGAGAATTAGGGTAATAGATGCCCAAGGTGACTTACACAAGAGACTTGTTTTTAACCCTGAATATAAGCATGCTAGTTATTATGTCTACAATCCAGTTTTAGCAGTTAAAACGGCATTAAATTTTTAAACAATATACATCGTAAAAATAAATAAATGAATACCTTATAATAATTTACACCAATAATGCATATTGTAGAAAAAGCATTAGTTTCTTTATCCATTTTGATGTCATTCTTGGAGTATTTAAGATATTCGCTGGAGATAGGTGATAGCACCAGCATCGAAACTGTGATAATGTGAAATGTAAGGAGTTTTTATGGCCTAAGGAGTTATTTGCCTTGCTGTAATATCCGTGCAGTAGTGAAAGGCATGTTGTTGGTCTTTGTTTTACTTAGCAATGGTACAATGACCACTGACTCTAGGCACATCTGTTGGCACTACCAGCCTCGACTTGCGCATGTGCTATACATGCTATCATGCATGTCCGAGATAATACACGTTATCATCTGATAGTTGGCAGATGGAGGCAAATCATTAGTTTATTCATTCTATTTATTAATTCATTGATACAAGTGTCTGATAAATAAAAGGATTTAATCAGGAACTTTTGGGCATATTTTGAAAGGTAAGATTTTTATTTACATTTTATTTTTTTTTACAAAGTATTATTCAGGTGTCTGCAAGTTACCTACCAGTTAGTTACCTACCATTTCAAACAGTCACACTTCATAACAAACATAGGATTAATTAGTGTTAGACAAATATCACTGCATTTCTCATTTCGAAATTTAACATACCTGTGTTTTCTGACGATATTCTGAGTCATCATAGCTAATTCTCAGATTTTCATGACTAATTGATTGCTATGTGAAGTATGCAATGTTATACTTTGTTATAGAATTCAGTGCACAGTTAACATGTGTGTGTATCTAAAAGCATGTTTTTACCGTCCATTTATTACCTGTGTTAATGGGATGCTGTTCTAGCTTTATACTAACATGGATCGATATTTGTTTACCTGGTATATGTTTGTTTACCTGAGCTGGTCAGAATACCTATATTAGAGGCAGGTCTACCTGGTTACCTGTCACACAGCTGAGATAATATGCCTCCCACCCCCCCACCATGTGAGGGGCCATCCCACTGTCACAGCTTGTTATCAGGTAAGAATATGGCCACTTCATGCAAGCCCAATTATAATAGTAATGGTACATGTTCCATGTTGATCAGATTTGTTGTGTGCCCATTTGTCAGTCAGAATGTACTGTATGCATGTTTTTGGACAGAGACATGCTTTACACGTAGTATCCACTTTCGTGTGGTGAGACCTAGGTGACTTAATGTAATATAAACACATTCAGTAATGTGTTCTGTGACCAGTTCGTCTGTGCGCGCTGTTGATGCCAGTTAGAGAGCCTCTACTTTGAAGTTGGTTGGATTACCATATTCTACCTGTATCATCTCAAACTCTCTTTTTTTCATTTGAGGAATCAAAGCGGGGAATATATTTCTTGCATTGTTCCGTTGTCATTTTTTAACACCTCATACTGAACCATCATTAACCAAGGATGGAAAGTAAGTCAAATAGCACGTTCTATAGGCACACAGGTGTTGGTGATCAAGGGCATGCTGGGAGTTATGATAGGGATTTCACACCAGTACAAGGTTGGTGATGCACAGATTTCATTGATTGATTGATTGATTGATAAAATTTATGACACTGTATATGTACCTTTAGCTTTTATAACAGGTTTTACACTGCATGTTTTTTACCCACCAATTCTTACAGGTTTCAAGTTAGTGTGATCACTTTTGCTGTTGATTTTGTCCACTTGCATTGTTAATTTTAAGACTTATTCATTACCTTGTGAAAAAGTCCATACCAGTACCTCAAGGTCTGTCTAGCATGACTAACAAGCAGTTAGGTCATTAAATGAGGCGTTACAGCTCTATGTATGTTTGACAGGTTACTTTCTTCTGGGTATTCTGCAAAATTCTTATGACTTTCATAAAAATATAATGGATTTTGATAGAGAATCTGATACACATGGCCTTATGATCTTGTTGACATGTTTAGCATGCGAATAAGCCTATGAATTGGGGTTGATAATGGGACATATATCTCAGCCAGTACTGGGGTACAACCTTCTGTTGCCATCTTGAAGATTACTGCAGTAGCAAAGAGCTTTAATCAGAGAACTGTAAACATCATATAAACAGATGTTGTCCTTGTACATGTGAGCTCATGTGCTGTGTAATACATTCCACTCTTGTCCAGTACACAGGCTCTTACACTCACGCACATCACTTCTTTACCAGTACTTGGGTGCAGTGATAGGAAACATTTTTGTTGTTGTTGCTTGATATTTGATCAGTTGTTGCTAAGGCATTTTTTGTGTTTCTTTCCCTTTTAAGATTTTATTTCTAGTTTAAAAGAATCCTGGGTAACAGAATGCTTTGAAGAAAAAATTTTTACCTGAGTTAGTGTATATCATGTTCTTACTTGAATTATTCAGTCAAAATGTAAAGTAGTGTGGAAATCTGAGATGCGTTTCATTTTTCCCAGTTTAGCTTTCAAAATGTTAATGTGGACGCTAGTTAGTGGGAAAACATGGCCAACTGATTTTAGATCTAATTAATGTGAAACTGTGGGTTGCAAAAATAGGTACACCTACATGTAGAAGATTCCAGTGTTAATAAATTAATTCATGTGAGGATGTTTGAAAGTGGAAAAAGTTCGATTTTTCCAGAAAATAATGTGTACTTAAGCTGTATGTTAGGTTCAAAAATATGACTTAATAGCTTATACCACATAAGGTGAACATGGATTCTGGCAATTTCTTTAGCTTTGCTTGAAGCCTAGCTGGCCTCCGTCAGAAGTATTTGAGCGTTGATATTAAATTCAATATAGCCTGTTTGTGTAAAACTAATGTTGCTTTATGCTACAAATATATAGACTGATTTAAGTCGTAAATATGGTATATGTCTATATATGTATCATTGCATTAAATTGACCACTGTGTAAAAAATGACAAAATCATTTAACTAAAAAAAGGTGTGAAATCGACATTTCAGGTACACTGCATGTACAAAATGTGTACAGAATGTGAAAAAGTACCTTACCTATGACCCTTGTGCATAACTACAGGCCATAAAACTGGAAGTGTAAAAGTCTATAAACCCAGAACATGAAACACATGCCGTGTAAATGCCAAATAATCATGGTTTACAAGAGCACATAATAAAACTGTGAAGTCAACATAGCTCCCTTCACTGCTCCATTCCACTGTTTATACGAACAACTTCTTGCACATAGAATTCCAGTTTCACAGCAGTAATGTAATATTTGTGGTTTAACACATTACATATCTGGTGCAAGTCTAGTTCATTTAATGCCTTAGGGTCTGGCAGCAACCTGAAGATGGTCCTGGATTTTTCCCCAGGCTCTACCCATTTTTCTCCCACCATAATGCTGACTGCGGTCATATAAATGAAATATTTTGAGGACAGCATAAAACATCAATCAAATAAATATATAAATTTAGTGATTCAGTGTGATATTGTTTTACAAAATGTGTTTGGAACATGTTAGTACAAAGTTCGTGAAAACTTAACCAGAGGTTTGTCAAAGCCAGTTAAGTGCCCCTGTCATAACTGTCTTCTAGTCTCAAATTCCCCACCATTGTAAATGCCGCTGTTACGACAGGTGGCTTTCTGTATAGCTCTTTACATTGTATGTCTCAGATGCTCAGATGCCCAGATGGCAACCTCTACAGTTAATACGCAATATATAAGATGAATGTCAATTCCATTTGAGATGATACAAACTGATATATGACATACATGCTTATTTTTCATACGTAGAAAGGTTGGCTATGGGGGCGTGGGTTAACATCCCCCAACCCCCACCCACCAACTTCCTCGCTTGGCGTTCAGCATTCAGGGGATAATGCAACGACTGATTGACCCGTATCAGTATAATGGCTTGGGCGGGGCGGCTTACTTGCGTTCAGTAAGTCGTCTCAGTGAAGCATCACTAGATAAAAGAGCAGTGGAAATCCTTTCTGCAACAAGGAGGCACATTACATGCACTCTAAGGACTCCTTCCTCGCCATATGACTGAAAAATTGTTAAGTACAACATTACACCTCAAGCACTCACTCACTCACTCACCTCCCCCATCCCACACACTCTCACTAACAGTCCCCAAGCGTGATGTTCTCCCCAGGTATGGGTCAACTCTATTAAAAAAAAATGATAACATCAAGCACAAAACTGCATACATTTAATGTAGTGATATCTGTTTACACCACAGGTGGTTGAAACATAGGTGTTATAAATTTGTATCATACCTAGAATTATTAATTGTCTAAATCAGGTAACCAGCTTGGCCAAATGTTCACTAGTGAACTGACTTGACGATAGCGCAGGTAAAAGCCGTTCAGTGTAACCGTGAGTGTGAGCTGAAGATTGCAATAATCAGTTGACAGCAGACAAGGAACTCATGGTAGCCATTTTTGTGAGTCTCAGCTGGCTCTTCTGTCAGGTTGTCTGTCGTGGTAACTACAGCTACAGACTATGATCCGACTCACCTGAGGCTTAATCAGTTACTTGTCATTATGAATGGTGGACATAGGCCATAAGAGACACCCTCTTTAACCCTCCACCTGCAGGACATAAACTGAGACATTAATTGCAGACTTTGATATGGTATCAAATAATAGTCCGCAGGGCATCATTTTGTAGTTAAGAAGCAAGCTGTGGCTGTCACTAGGCCACATAAGACTTTGGTTCAATACCATTCTCTGACAGGGAATATTTAGGATCCCCTTACTTCCCTTGTTCTCAAGGCCTTGGTGGCAACAAACTGTCGACAGTGTTATTTTTCTTTGTTTAGTCTTACATGAAGTTCCTTGGAAACCTCTTGCCTTCAACCAATTATATGTCACATGTCACACATGGAAGAGTTTGTCAGTGCTGTGTCTTTGGTTTCCTCACCCATAAAGGTGGCTGACTCATCTAAATCAAAATGAAGTAAATCATCTGAAGCTGTCTATCTCTCAGTTAGAAACTTTTAGGCTCATAAATCAGGAAAGAACCATTGCAAAAGACAAAGAGATTAGTTTGACACTCGGGACTATTTACTAAAATCATTGCATTATTTTCAACATTATAGCTAGTACATCTTTAGTTATTTCTTGATATATTTTGTGGTGTGTGCCAATGTGGTAAAAGTTGTTTTGAATATTGGTCAATTGACATTCAGTTATTGACCTGGATTGCCCAGTGAGGTTCACACTTGGTATTCTATTTATGTGTCACCTATATTTATATGTATATGTCACCTATATTTATATGTGTATACAAATAGGTAATAATGAAATGAGAATAATGTAAATCTAAAGACTGTTAACAATTAATGTCACATCATTGAAACCCACAGTAGGATGTTTGTACAAACATTTAGCAACATTGGTTTTCCTTGTTTTTTCAGTCCCCGTGGAAGCCATTGCTTTCCTTGCTGCCGTTGCTGCCTTCGCCGTTCTCCTCATTGTGGTGTTCTTGTTCCTGAACAAAGCGCTCTGCTTCATGAACTGTGACGGCATCGGCTTCTTGAGCCAGTGAAGCAGTCCGACAGAAAGAAAAAGCTAGGTGAGTACAAAGTTTCCTTACCTCCCTCTGACATTCTATGATTGGGTTGTTGATTCTTGGTGCACTTACATTGTTTGTGCATGCAATGGGAGTTCATAGCTTCTCCAGCAGTTCAAGGCAGTGTCCAGGCCATGTTAAGGTTATGGTAAAGGTGACATAAAAATTGTCCAATTACTTTTAGTCATATCATATAGACCTGACCAGCGTTGTTTATTCATATTGGCAGTTGCCATGGTAACCAAGGCTATTTTGAATTTGCCTGGATTTTGTATCCTAAAAACATGCAAGAAGGCCTTTCAGAAGAATATTTGTTAGAAAGGGAACTGTTAGGAATATCTTGTTGGATGTGGAGACAAAAAGTTTTCTCCTGTTTTAAGTTGAAGTGAGTACTTTGGGAAATATTTAGAATAGCTGTCGTAAAATTTGCATAATTATTTACTTATTACTTACTTACTACACTACACAAAAGCGCAAAGCGAAATTTGTTTGAATTCTGCTGCGCAAAATTGATAGAAAATAGACACATATTTCCACCTGTTGTATGACAGTTGGGAGATGCAATCACAACAGAATAAACATTTACTTACAACTGGATGAGACAAATGTTTGTTTGATTTAATGACCCAGTTCTCAAACTTGGGCTTGAATCTGTCGTGGCAACAGCAAGAATTGCCCAAAGCTATATACACAAGCGACACCTGGTGACCAGATCAGGCGCCACCTGCCTTGAGCTGCTGAAGTTTCACCGCTGCTTTCCATTTTAGAGAGAGGAATAGAACTGAGAGGGCTGAGGGGTATGGGTTTGGATGTGCCTTTTTTTATTTGATGTTAGTGAAAGCCACTTATAGCCTTCAAACCACCACCTGCCCCCCTCCCTCAGACCAACCTCAACCTCAGCCTCATTTCACCAGTCTGAACTGCAGTAATCTTATTTTCATAGAAATTCACTGGTGTTACACCGTGTCTTTAACGTACATGTACAATGCCCTCCTGGAAATGTCCATGTTATGCTTATGAAGTGAAATATACTGTAGCCGTGGCTAAATGAACTACTTGTACCATTAAGTCAAGAATCATCCGAGCTTTGGATCCATTGAAATTGGACATTACCCAAGCTATGTCAACTGTAGAAAGTAATAAAGAGTTTGTACTAGACATTTATTTTGTTACTTTGACTGCGAGTCACTGTAAGTCACTCCCAGGCTGGCACATGTCCCAGTAAGTTATCAGGGATTTGGGAGTGATACATAAAATCCTGTAGGTGTTGGCAATGTACACAGAGATTTGGATGGAACATTCCAGGAACAAGCTCCTAGGATTGTCCACAAGCCAGCAAACATTTCATTATCTTCTGCCTAATTTGCAACGGAATCCAAAATATCAAAATGATAGGAGGAAAAGGATGGGATGTTTTTTTTTGTGTTTTTTCAGATATGCTTGTGTGGTCCATTGTTTGTAGTTGTAGAGGGGATATTTTGTTCTGTCTGATTTGGTTTTCCTCTGGGTGTTGGGTGGCCGATTTGATACAGTTTAAATGGCAGAAAAACTGAGCAGCATTGACAGTGTGAAGACCTGTGCAAGGGAGGCGATCCATCACATTGACAGAGACCATTTTAGGTCTCCCAGAAACAATTCCTTAGGATTTAGGAGAATTACCTGTGTAAAGTCGGCTCCTGAAAGGCCGACACTGAACAAGACCCAGGTGATGAATGACAGAGGCTACTCTGTGTTGCTGTGTGATGAGATATACTCAAACTGACAGTGAAATATAGCCTTAATTTGCTCTACAATGTTCAGTCCTGTGCAGGAATGTGTGAAAAGGATGAGTTTGAAATTTGCCAAGTTCGAGAAAGAAAGTCTGCCACATTAAATAACGAGATAGATTAAATTATAATGTGGTTGGGTCACTCCCTGTGGAAGAATTGGGCACCTTTTACAGGCTGTGCGTGAACTACCGAGCAAATAACCGCCGAATTGCGTGTATAAAAAATCAATTTAGAGATGAATGACGGCATGAAATGTCAGCTGGCTGAATACTGCTGACGACCCGTGGCATCAAATATTTATGAACCTACCAGGCTCAATAAAGACATTTAGAGATATGTCACTCATTGTGGAAAGCTAATGGTTCTGGAGCTAGGGAGATGCTGATCCAGTCTTTAAAGGTGCTATGTTCCTCTAGAGATAAGAAGACACAGAACACTTTACATTCTGTTACCCTTAATTCCTCAGCCTTTGCAGGGGGCCTCCGTGGCCCTGTTGGTTAGCGCACTAGCGCAGCGTAATGACTCAGGAGCCTCTCACCAATGCGGTCCCTGTGAATTTAAGTCCAGCTCATGCTGGCTTCCTCTCCGGCCGGTTGTGGGAAGGGCTGCCAGCAAAATGCGGATTGGTCGTGGGTTTTCCCTGGCGCTGCCTGGTTTCCTCCCACCATAATGCTGGCCGCCATCGTATAAGTGAAATAAGCGTAAAACACCGATCAAATAAATAAATAAATCAATCAACCTTTGCGCATATGAAAGAGCAGAGTGATCTATGTACTCTTTAAATTGGATTTTGGACGCAATGTCCCACAAAAAGTATAATTTTATCAGTCTACATAGAATAATGGCTTCAGAATATGCTTGTATATAAACACCTTGCAAACTTGTTGAAGAGTTACAGTATCTACAAGGATTGTTGACCTTTATTTGGTGATCTTGGCATTTTTCAGGTATCAGTGTACTTTGTGTGTACACAGCATTTGCTCATAATAAAGGGTGTCTGTTGAGTAATAAGTGACTAGCCTGAACAATACATGATAGTTGAGTTAGTGATGATGTAACTAAAGCTGTGTTGATAACAGACGTATCTGTGAATATTAGCCATACATCAAGACGTCCATTGATAATATACAGAAACTTGATATCCAGATAGTTGACTGTTTTGGGCACCTGAAACTTGATTGCTGTGAATCAGAAACTTAAGGGATGAGATCAGATATTTGAGTGATGCGGCTATAGATAATCAAATTTGTTTGTTACTGATAAATCATAGAATTGTTTGTTACTGATAACAATGGAGTTTGTCTCTTGCTGTTGACTTTGTGACATATAAGCTATTTTTTTCTGATGTGACCATTGTTTCTGATAACCAGTGGCTTTGCCTGATGTGTTTTATTACCAACCACAGAGGTCTTACACAAGTAGTAAGGTGAAAGTCAAAAGAATGTATGTCTAGCAAAGAATGGTATAACATAACAGCATGCCCTGAAAGGCCAGCAAGTGCTGCTTCACTCATCCTAGAATGTATATAGAAATGACCACGTTTACTCTGCAGCATTTATTTATTATTTTAGTATTTTCTTGCAATCTAGCAAAATGAATGCTAAGGCTTCCAGACAGAGTGGTCTCCGCATTCTTAGTTACACATTATCCAGAATATCATGAACACAACTGTATTTGCATGAGCACTGTAACATGCACTTTTGTTGAATGCCTACTTCAATATCTGTACAGTTTTTGGTCATCAAAAATATGTCTTTTGAAATATGTTTATCTGTCCATGTGCTGCCGAGAAATTTCATTGGTTTTCACTGCTGGAGGATTTTTGTTCTGTCTGATCATCCTTTGCATGGGATTCATTTTGTTTTGTTGGGAAGTTGAAGAGGTTTTTGGTTGAGGATGAGGTTCTTGACTATAATCACTATGAATTAAGACTTAGCCTTCATGTTAGCTGTCATGTGTAAGTGCTCTTAGTATTTTGATAAAGGAGATTGGGTTAGTTTCATTTTAAAAACATGACAGGTGACAAAATATGTAGTCAAAAATCTCATAAAACATACATGTACTCTAATAATCAGTCATTTTTATTTGGTGCCCTTACTAGCCATTTTCTTGTTAAAATGTAGTACGGGTAAGTATTTTCCAATAATTTCCGTTGTCTTTAAGGTAATGAAGACATTGATAACTGTGTGAGGTTGGCCTTTTGCGTGGGACTAATGTCCCAATGTTCTTTGTGGTGGCAGAATTCAAGTGACATGTCATAAAAAGTGATAGGATAGAAACATATTCATGTTAAAATTTTCCCAGTAATTTCAGACTCACCTTGTGATAAGTCTGCAAAGTTCAACATTGTTGACAGTACTTTGTTGAATTTTTACAGTTCAGTAACCCTGAAACCAAGAGGAATTTTAGTACCAAATACCTTTGGGGATCTTTTTTTATTCTTTTCTTGGAATAAATGAGACATTTTAGGTAAAACAAAAAGTAAATTAAGTGCAATCTTGCTGAGAGAAAGTTATGTACAATCCGAACTTCCATTAAGCATGAATATTAATGTAATTATTGTGTTGTTTTTTTTAAGTATTTTTGTTATGTTTTGCATGTCTGTGTATCAATATATCTTCTTGATGTAGTAGTGTTTTGTGTATTTCTTTTCACCCACTCAGAAAACTCAAAGACTGACACTAGTAGTTCAGATTCTGATACACATCCTTGAGGGGATTTAAACAGCCATCCAGATTGCCATGCCTCCAAAGGAAGTGGAATTACAGCAGCTTGCCAACTGTCAGATGTCTGCCAAAACACTCCTCTGAATCAACCATTATTGTTTCCACTCCGGAATCCGTCTTCTCCACACAATTGAATCCCCATTTCCTTTGGCTCTGCTAAGGAGACATCCTATTTATCTGACTGACTTTCTGCTTGGATTGCTATCTGTTGGGGACCACACAGTACCACAGCTTCACATTTATGGAACAGAAATCTTAAATGAGCTGGATGTTACACAGAAATAAAGTGCAAACCTAATGTTAAGATAAAACTTCAGAAGAAGAGGATATATTTGTCTAGTGAGTGGTTTAGGCCTTTGGGACACAATAAAAGCTCATCTGCATGTGGACAATATCTACTTCTGTAAACTTCAACCCTGGTTTCAATGTTAGCTGTATGTCAAAGTGTGATACACATCATGATGAAATGGGAGCTTGGAAGATATGAATGTCCAGTATCCATGGTGATGTGGAGCTGCAACAGAAATCTCTATTCTCATACATGTAGTTATGAACTTTGGATTGACATTGATCCCAAGGAAATTTTATTTCAGCAAAAATGTCGAGGGCAAAGTTTGCCTGAGGCACAAAGACTAACCTTTATAAGGGACAAAATATTGTCCAGGTGATTAAACTCCTGGTGTGTCTTGTATGGAAGGACTCTTGAAAATGTTAAATGTGTTATTTATGTTTTACGGGTATGGATAAATAACTCCTGAATTTTCCTTTGCTCTTTATTGCGATGGATCAAAGAACTTTTTACCTGCAGTTAGCAAAGTGAAACCTACATGTACATTTGTTGTTTTTTTTTTGTTATAATTTTTTTTTGGGGTGGGTTGGCGGGGGGAATAAAGCTGATGAGGCCAGATTATTGTGAAGTGAATTTGGAACTAGTCAAGTGACGAGTGCATGGCATTGTTGTCTTTATATAATAATATACTGAGTAGAAATATATATAACCAGGTGAAATATATATAAGCCAGGTGTTTGGCAGTGAGCCAACTAAATGATTTGATGAGTCTAGATTGCCTAATACTCAACACACCCTGATGCACACCCCTCCCCCCAACCCCCCCCCCCCCCCCCCCCCCCGCAACCACCCCACCCCCACCCCAGCACCCCGCTGCAGCTCTCGATCAGCTGTTCCCATTTCCTTTGTGGTCTTTGAAAGAAAATCATGCAACAGTTGTTGTGATAAATTCTCTCCACTCTTGAAATATTCATGCCAACTTTACTCTTGGTTTAACCCCAGCTTTGAGCTCTGATATTATGGTAAATAAGAGAGTGGATAAATACTGTAGCTAGGCCTCTGAATAAGGCTGAAATAATCTAAAATCTGAAAAACCCAATGAAATTATTCACTATCCTAATGAGAGATACAAGAAATGGTCAGTTAACATTGAAAACTCCTCTGTAATCCTGAAGGCTACACTTAATCACCTAAAAATAAAGGCCTGTCTATCTGGAATACTAATGTGTCTTAATTTGTAGCAGGAGAAAATGGGGGAGAAGGGGACAGAAGGACTGGAAAATTGTGCTATCTATCAGAGTGTGCAGTAGACCACATGTGGCAATGGGTGATGAAGCTTTGGTTTGTTGATTCCACTTTGAGATAGGGATAGGCTATTTTGAAATATGAGCAAACCTGAAATGTATAATATTGATTAATGGTAATTGTGTGTATATGTGTGTGATGCATATCCTTGATAGCTTAAGACACAGAAAAGTTCACAGTGGTGCGGCCGATATTTGTCGCTCTCGGTTTAAGATTGATACAGATCAATGTAATACTTAGGAAATCTCTCTGCCATTTTCCCCTGGCGTTTTATTTCGCAGCCATCAAGGTTTTTTCTGTACAGTTTCTTGGAGTTATGTTATATTCAAGTTGTTTGAAGACCATTGTTCATTATCATCATGAAATTATGACATAAAAGATAATGATCCTCAGTAAATATGAGCAATACTTGAGACACCTTGACAGTTTAAAGAATCATTACATCACTGAATGTGATATATTTTATACCATATTATAATATGCAATATGACAAGATATCCACGTGTGTCAGTTAATACTTCAGTTTTGGTGGTGCTTTTTGTTTTTTGGGAACTGCAAATACTACATGTGTGATTAGAATGCAAAGTGTAATATAAACACATATTTTTGATACTCAAAGGCCCTGACTTATTGCCAAAAAACAAGTCGGCCCAATCACTGATCAGTTCAGACTATAATGTTTGTCACATAACAATACATGTATATCTTTTCTGTCTACCTGTGACGGAACATAGCATATATTCAGTTAAACATTTTTAGAGCTTTAAATAGACAGATGTTATTGTTGTTTTAGATTTTAGTAAATTTTATTGAAAATTATCTTGTATAATCACACTGATGATAAAATAAGCCTTATAGACATTGTATATAACTACAGTTGCTGTTGAGTCATTTTCTAGTCATTAAATAATTAATCTATGGTAATGGTTTAACGTCACATCGGCACTAGTATTACGGCCTTATCGTGGCAATTCAGTACATAAAACTCGCATGCTATTTTGCTCAGATGTTACATCATCCTAACCCTATTATTACCCTGTCTTCTAAATAAAGCCTGGGGACCTTGCGATAACTGATATATCAATCCTGTGTACCCAGACAACAGGCGCAATTTAATCCACAGGGTTCCTTAATGGGACAAAACATGTCAGTAAAACCTGTCACCTCCAATAAGACCAAGACAGCCTGTAATTCTTAGATACAGCTGCTGGTGAGGCTGATCTGGCATTTTGCCAACATGTGTTTCAGTCATGCGCAGAAGTTTTGCAGTTTTATTTGTATTGGTGATAGACTCTTTTTACCTTATGTATGGCCGTTTGTTGCTGTCAAGCTGGTATTTTTTTTGTTATGTTTGTTTTGCCCCAAATACACAAAATAATGATGACAGTTGTGTACTTTTAGTTTTTTTATGAAATGCCTGTATTTTTGTGGTAGAATAAGGGAAACCAACTCATCCTGCTTTAAACAGCAGTTTACCTGTTACATGGTGGAGTGAGTATTTCCCTTGTTCTGCATGGAAACTAATCTCTACCAATGCATTACTTAATAGGCAACAGAGAGGCTTGGCACAGTATGTGTGTACATATATACAGCTTATATATGACCTTAACAGTGAGACACTGCTGGCACAAGACTTGGGAGATATTGATCAGTTCAGTAGCCCAGTGAACTTTTGATGACATTGCCATTGGACAATTATCTTGCTGGCACTGCTGGCAAGAGGCATATATCTACATATATAAGTGAACTTTTTGAAAGATTGCGCCATATCTCTGCATTCCATTCATCTCTACACTGTTGAATGCGGTACTGTCTTGTAGTTTATTTGTGGGTGTGATACTGTCTGGCTTTGATTTTATGACACAATGTGGGCTAATGCTGACCAAAAGGTGAAGTATGCATGGATTCTATACAGGCTGTTTAAGGTTCCTTAATGGAATGCAGTAATAATGTACAAGGTATGAAGGTTGCACTTAATGAGATTGAAAGGTATGTTTTATTCAATGAGCTATGGGGTGTGGCGCTTAGGCTGCATAAAATAGGGGAATGATATTTATTGTAAAGACTGAATGTGACAATTAATTATGAGTGACATGCTTAATAAGTGAGATGTATCAGTGTGGAGTACCACATTGCCAGTGACAGTGCAGTACTGGAGGTGGTTAAATATAGGTGCAGTCCTGGAGGTGAGGGAAAAAGCAGTTGCCATACTGAAGGCAGATGGAGTCGGATGCAGTATTGGAGATAGGAAACTGCATATGCAGTACTGGAAATGGGTGGGAGTGGGTGGGTGTAGGTGCATTACAGGAAGTGAGGGAAAATGTAGGTGCAGTACTGGAAATGGGTAGGGGTGGGTGGATGGGTGTAGGTGCAGTACAGGAAGTGAGGAAATGGAGGTGCAGCAAGGAAAGGCAAATACAGGAATGGTGGAAGGTGGATGCAGAAATGAAGGCGGGTTGAATGCTGGACGTAGGAATGGAGGTTGTGAGGCCTTGCAGATGCAGGAATGGAGGTGGGTGGAAGGTAAATGTAGGAATGGAGATGGGTGGAATATGAATGGGGGTGCATGGAAGGTGGATACAGAAATGGTGTGGGTGGAAGGTAAATGTAGGAATGGAGATGGGTGGAATATGAATGCAGGAATGGAGGTGGATGGAAAGTGGATGCAGGAATGCAGTTAGGTGCAATGTGGCTGCAGGATTGGAAGTGGACAGGAGGGTGGAGGCAGGAATGGAGGCAGGTAGAATGTGGGTGCAGGAAAAGAGATGGGTGGAAGGTGGATCAAGAAAGTGGGTGAAAATGGGTAGGAATGAAGCAAGGTGGAATGTGGATTTAGGAATGGAAATGGGTGGAATGTGAATGCAGGAATGGAGGTGGGTGGAAGGTGGATGCAGGAAAGATGGTGGGTGGGTGTGGAAGCAGGAATGGAGGTGGGTGGAAGGTGGATGCAGGAAAGGATGGCGGGTGGGTGTGAAGCAGGAATGGAGGGTGGGTGGAAGGTGGATGCAGGAAAGATGGCGGGTGGGCGTGGAAGCAGGAGTGGAGGCGGGTGAGATGTGGATGCAGGAATGCAGGTGGGTGGAGGGTAAACGCAAGAATGAAGGTGAGTGGAAAGTGGGTGCAGGAATGGAGGTGGGTGGAATATGAATAGAGGAATGGAGATGAGTGAAATAGGAATGCAGGTGGGTGGAAGATGGATGCAGGAATGAGGTGGGTGGGTTTTATGTGGATGCAGGAAATGGAGGTAGGTGGAAGGTAAATGCAGGAATGGGGTGGGGTAGGGGGGGTGGATACAAGGAAGAAAGCGAGTGGAAGGTAGATGTGGGAATGGAGATGGGTGAAATATAAATGCATTATTGGCAGTAGATGAAATGGATGTTTATTGCTGGGGGCGAGTGAATTGTATGTGCAGTACTGGTGATATGTGGTAGGAAGTTGGGTGAAATGTAGGTGCTGAAGATAGATCAAATCTGTATGGCTGTATTCTTGTCATTGCCCTAGAACATTTCATTTCATTTATTTATTTGATTGGTGTTTTGGTGAATAAAATTATACCAATTAAATGAAATCAGTAAACTCTCAGAGATGGGTAGATGATAAAGTGGGAGAGGAATATGGGATCACCTAAAAAGTGGAGAAAGGTATGAGTGAAATCGAAAATTTAAAAAAAAGCTTTTAAGTGGAACACAAGGCCAACATACTTCAAAGATCTGGAGTAAAAATTCATAAGACTTGTATTGTCAGTTTGACTTTGATCATAGGTGTCACTAGTTTGTGGTGCACCTTAACAAAGGTGACTTAGCTTTCTGCCAGATGTATATTGAATACAGTACAAGAGGAACTGCAATGGGACATTTTATTTACAAGGTTGGGATAATGAGGTATCGACAGAAGCAATGAAGAAGTGATAGAGCTCTGTTAGCTCGAGGAGAGAACACTTAAGCCATTGACAGATCTTTATGGCTCCCCATTCGGGTAATACAACAGTTCCGATGTGGAACGCTGCTTTCCGTGACCAGATCTGCCCAATACATCAAGGGAAACTGAAGACGCAGCAAATTGCCAATTGAATCCTAGAAAGAGTGGTTGGTTTTCAGGTCTCCCGCTAGCACGGATGATCACTGCGGCTACGCCTGCATGCCCCAGTCGCTGCTGCTCCCAAGCCGCCGCCGTTTGCCTATTGATTTTATGTCTCTCTCCCTGACAACATACTGTACCATGTTCAAGAGTCTAGTTTGTGAATGGACTGTGGTTGAAGGTTATTGTGGTAGTGGTGTAGTGTGTGGGAAGTGGTCTACCATTGTCTTGTGTCAGCTTGTGGTTATGTGTGCCATGTACCCGCTGTAGTGCTGTGAGGTGCCACAGTTCCTAAGGAGCTTCACTATGACACACTTGCCATACCCTCTGACTAGCTGCCTACAACTGAAGCTTATGTGGCCTATCGGTTCACTTGGTGGTATAGCCCGGCCACATCAGTGACGCAGATCCAAAACAGTCCAAATCTGATGCCAGTGTTTAATGAGCTATGTAATAGGACTCCTGTTTGTGGTAGAAGTGTAACGTGAGCCCCTGTAATGTCTCGTCATCTCCAGGTGTGCTAGAACCTTAGGAGTTTACCTGTGCCACAAGTGCCTGTGTCACGTTTCTAAGTTGGCTGAATGGAACGTCTGCTGCTCACCAGGGCTAGGTCTTAATCCTCCACCCCATGGGTGTACATGTACCTAAGGTCTTTGTCAGTCTGCCATGGTGTACATCTATGTACTTTAGTGTACTATACCCATAGAACCCCTCAGTGTGACATACATAGGCAGACAGTTTTAGGGTGGTATGTTCAAGCTATTTGACGGTGATTGCTCGCCGTCGGCGTTCTTGACCTCGTGCTTTCGGACTAAACCACGGCAATCTTCCAGTCACACGTTTGACTCGGATCACGAGGAAAGCAGCAGCGAGGATTCCTCAGATGATGATACAACAACAGCACCTGCGACGAGGGCGGCAAAGGTCAAAGGTGGCTCTGGCCAGAATGGACCACTGAAAAAGGGTAAGCTGCAGGATTAGATGGGCTTTTCTTGTGCTGCACTGGCAAGAAACGTGAAAGGGAGGGGGAATGATTGTTGCTCTGTGTGCGTCACAGTGTGTCCACACACTGGACATATTATCCCACAGTAGGAATGCAGGCTTTGTGAGCTACCATATTGACACTGTGTATTGGCTGAGGGTTATTACAGCAGGTTTCACCACAGACCTATACATTGATAGTATGCCCTGCAGATGAAAGCATGCATAACCAGGTTATTGACAGAAAGGCATTTATATGTTAAGGAGTAATTGAATTAGTGTAGCATTGGATTTTTGATCATAGTGCGTGGGAGATGTAAGCTATTTGATGTGATGTTATAGGTAGCTGTTCCATAACAGAGTACTACTGTAGTTTCTAGTGCTTATACTAGCAGTGGCTAGGGGGAATTTCCCTTTTAAGCTCAGTTGATAGAGCGCTGGACTTCGGCTATGTAGTGAAATCCATCAACCCGTACACATGTACCCTGTGGAACCCACAGTCAGGGTGTACAAACCATATACTAGTATTTTGTTATACCCACTGTGTATAATGCGGTAATTTCTGTAATAGTAATTGCAGTCATGATGTGTCATCATGATGCATTATAAAAAACGTTGCAGCATTGTCCTGCAAAACATTAGTTGTTGTTATAGGGAGTAATAGTGTGGTGTGTTTATTTAGTATAACACTTTATATCTGTGATAATCTGCTTCCCAGTATAATGGTTCCAATCTAATGGTGCATGATAAATTACTGAGCAGGAGAAAAGTCAACATTCGGTATAACTGAACACATTGCACTCACGTAAGCCATCTACGTATACAGATTCTCCTTTAGCCCTCATTGATGTTTAAACACACATTTATATATAACAGATTGGTTTGTTATTCGACTGATGTATGTTTTACATTCAGTAAGAGACAAAATGTAATAAAGGTGCTTTTTGGTGACAAGCTCTGAAATTGTAATATAGATTTACTCTGAATTGCATCTATCGCATCTGTCAGTTATATTTTCAGACTTAAAATACCAGGATTTGATAGTTACATTAAATATGGCTCTGACTGAAATGTAAAATGCCCTCTGTATTTGAACTAAAATTTTGTCTGTTATTAAGTTACTCATTGTCTTGATTCCGAGAGTTCTGTTGATATTAAAAAGGTCTTTTGATTTGTCTTTGGAAGGTAGGTTGATATCGCACTGGAAAAATGTAGTTTTAGCATCAACAGTATTATAGTTTGTAATCTTTATTTGCCTCTAAAAGTTCACTTTTTTGTCGTAAATTTTTTATGGTAAATGAAGTACTTGAGTGCACACATAAATGGTTTCTAGCCTTGACCAAAGAGGACATGGGTTCAAATCCTGCTCCTGCTAGCCTCAGTCTCTGGCTTCATCTCTAAGTCAGAAACCTGACAATCATTAGATGCAGAGTGGTTTTCCTCAAGGCTTTGCCTGTGTTTGTCCACCCATAAAGCTTCACGCCAGCCATGATATAAGTGTTCTTGAGTCAAGATAATTAACTGTATAAAGTGAATTTTTATGAAGAGATATATATAGATGAGATTAAATTTTCATTGCTTTTTAATTTTTTTTTTGTTAACATTTGCCATCTGTTAAAGAGCTTTATGGTTTTATTTCTATAAATATTCCCAGATGATGATGACCTTCAGGTATCTGTAACTTCATTTTGATCCCCCCCCCCCCAAAAAAACTTTAAAAACTTAAATACTTTCCATCAGCAAAGCGAAGCATTGGAAATGTCTTGATGTGAGTGGAATTTTTGATCAGTATTCAGTGAGGAAAAAAGAAACAGCGAATCTATTCATCAGGACATATTAGGACAATGAAGTGATGGGGTGTCATGTCTGGTGTATTCAGCATGATACCTCAGTGACCGGAGTGTCATGCCTGGTGTATTCAGAGTGATACCTCAGTGACCGGAGTGTCATGTCTGGTGTATTTAGCTTGATACCTCAGTGACCAGAGTGTCATGTCTGGTGTATTCAGCGTGATACCTCAGTTACCAAGGTGTCATGTCTGGTGTATTCAGCATAATACTTCATTGACCGGGGTGTTCTGTCTGGTGTATTCAGCATGATACCTCAGTGACCGGAGTGTCATGTCTGGTGTATTCAGCTTGATACCTCAGTGACCGGAGTGTCATGTCTGGTGTATTCAGCATGATACCTCAGTGACCGGAGTGTCATGTCTGGTGTATTCAGCTTGATACCTCAGTGACCGGAGTGTCATGTCTGGTGTATTCAGCTTGATACCTCAGTGACCGGAGTGTCATGTCTGGTGTATTCAGCTTGATACCTCAGTTACCAAGGTGTCATGTCTGGTGTATTCAGCACAATACCTCATTGACCGGGGTGTCATGTCTGGTGTATTCAGCATGATACTTCAGTGACCAGGGTGTCATGTCTGGTGTATTCAGCATAATACCTCAGTGATCGGGGTGTCATGTCTGGTGTATTTAGCGTGATACCTCATTGATCAAGGTGTCATGTCTGGTGTATTTAGCGTTATACCTCATTGACCAAGGTGTCATGTCTGGTGTATTCAGCATAATACCTCAGTGACCAGGGTGTCATATCTGGTGTATTCAGCATGATACATCATTGACTGGGGTGTCATGTCTGGTGTATTCAGCATAATACCTCATTGACTGGGGTGTCATGTCTGGTGTATTCAGCATAATACCTCAGTGACCAGAGTGTCATATCTGGTGTATTCAGCGTGATACCTCATTGACCGGGGTGTCATGTTTGGTGCGTTCAGCATGATACCTCAGTGACCGGGGTGTCATGTCTGGTGTATTCAGCGTGATACGTCATTGACTGGGGTGTCATGTCTGGTGTATTCAGCGTGATACCTCATTGACCAAGGTGTCATGTCTGGTGTATTCAGCATGATACCTCAGTGACCGGAGTGTCATGTCTGGTGTATTCAGCGTGATACCTCAGTGACCGGGGTGTCATTTCTGGTGTATTCAGCGTGATACCTCAGTTACCAAGGTGTCATGTCTGGTGTATTCAGCATAATACTTCATTGACCGGGGTGTTCTGTCTGGTGTATTCAGCGTGATACCTCAGTGACCGGAGTGTCATGTATGGTGTATTCAGCATGATACCTCAGTGATCGGAGTGTCATTTCTGGTGTATTCAGCATGATACCTCAGTGCAGCCAGCACTTTGGCAGCATGGACTCACCCTGCCACAAGAAGGCACAGTTCATGTAAACAAATCTAATGACTCCTCGTTATTATATGAGTGAAAAATTGTTCAGGACAGCATTAAAAACCCAACAACACATATCTGTACATTCATTCTCAAGGCATAGAAAGATTACAAAAGTGTCCCGGCGAGGTCTCACTTGGGCATTCAATAAAAGTAAAAGCCATCAGAAATACTAGGGTCGGTAGATAAGGAAATGGTTTTGTAGTCTGACATTAGTAAAGGAAATAGGAATTTTAAAGAAATTGTCAGAGACGAAAAAAAAACTTCCATCAAAACCCCAGTAAAATTAGGAAAATCAGTTCGGTTCCCCTCAACAAAAAATATTTTCAATGATGTCTTTGTAATGAAATGCCCAGTTTTTTGATGTGAGGATTTGCCTTGTTGTTTCAGTGAACTCGTTTGGGATTGGTGAAGATGAGATAGATGACACGTCCTCTAGTGATAGTGACGATGATGTATTGGAGAAGTACCAGGAGGTGAAGAGGTCAGCCAGTACACGCAGCATCAAGAATGTCAAGTCTCCCACCACCCTACAGCCTTCAGGCTCAGGTATTCTACTTTTTATTTTGTGAAATGTACTTACTTTATATTCATAAGAAGGATGGCTGTAAAGCCTGTAATGTGTCTTTATATCACAGTTTTAATGTTATCTTCAGAAATCATGTCTCATGCCAAAGTCTGAATATTTGACATAAAGGTATATTATATATCTTTATGTAAAATGTGTGAAAGAATTTTGGTAATTTGTTTCTTTTAAGATTTGTGTTTTTTCCTTAGTCTAGGTCATTTAGAGAAAGGTATTATAATTTCGGAATCATATGTACACATTGGCAGATTTGTTTAATAAAGCCACAAGCAGTAGCTGATGAGACTTGATTCACAAAATCAGACAGCATGTAACTCACAGAATTAGTAATATTATTGGCATTTTGTTGCTGTGTCAACAATCAAGTCATTAATGTTGATTACCACAGCATATAATATTTGGGCTTGTTAAGTCCTAGGGACTTTTTCCCCAGCATTTGTGACATCCATCATAACAGAACATTTCTGCCAGCCCAGTATTGATTGAAGACAAAATCAGATTGATGATCACATGATCACGGAAAGGGAACGCACTTCTGGGTGCTGATTTGATTACAGTCCGGAAAGCCAAGCACCGGTGAATTAGGTCCAGTTGGCAATGTGCCAATGCTATTTATAGTTTATATCTCAAAAATGAACTGAAACTACAACAGAAGCAACATTAAAAGTGTCAATTATGGGCCTTTTTGTGACATTTACATTTTTTTTTTATCCACAAGAAGTAAACATGGCTAACATGAATAAAAATGTCAGTATAGTGAACTGACATTAAAAGGCTAATGATTGATGCAGTAACCTTAAACACTACATGTATCTAGACATTAACTGTTATTATGTTCCTTATCATTAAAAAAATGTATGTTGTTCACTTACTCTAGGGTAATCATGGTATAATCTTCTACACCTTGATTACACTTCGAACATGTTGTTACTAACATCTAACCGCTAAATCATTTTGGCATTTTTTTTAATACATATATACAGGAATCTATTTATATTTCTTACATTTACATTATTGTCAAAATACCTTTATTTTTTCCTTTATCAACAGTATGGTACTAAAATCGTCTATTTTTTTATTTTTTGTGTACCGGCTGCAGTAGCTTAGTAGATATAAAGCATCTGCCTCGTAACACAAGATCCAGAGTTCAATCCCAGGTCATATCCATGACCTCAACATCAATTATCTTGGCACTTACTTGCTTTGCTTTAATACTGCTGTATACATGTCATTGTTTACACATTGCTATACATATATCATAGTTTATACATTGCTATATACATGTCATTGTTTACACATTGCTGTATACATGTCATTGTTTACACATTCCTACATACATCATTGTTGATACATTGCTGTATACATATCATAGTTTATACATTGCTATATACATGTCATTGTTCATTAATTGCTATACACATGACATTGTTTACACATTGTTATATACATGACATTGTTTACACATTGTTATATACATGTCATAGTTTATACATTGCTATATTTATGTCATAGTTTATACATTGATATATACATCATCGTCTATACATTGCCATATACATGTCATTGTGTACACATTGCTGTATACATGCCATTATTTACACATTGCTGTATACATGTCATTGTTTATACATTGCTATATACATGTCATTGTTTACACATTGCTGTATACATGTCATTGTTTATATATTGCTATATACATGTCATTGTTTACACATTATTATATACATGTCATTGTTTATACCTTACAGTGCGCTCTGTGGGTAAAGTTTCTATCTCAGAGAGATCCAAACATGATGAGTCCAGTGTGGTGGGAAGCGCAGTTGGGAGTATGGCAGGGAGCGAGGTGGAGGCAGAGGCCAGCAGCCTGGAGGGACCCTCCTCTCCCCACAGCCACTCAGGCACCCAGTCCCCGACAGATGCTGTCCTGTCCTACCAGAATGAGGGCTTCCAGCAAACCTCCCCGACCCACTCCATGGCCAGCGAGGCTCTGTCAGGGGAAGGCAAGGGACTCGGTTCAGATGTGAGTGCAGCATTCACTTATTCCCAAGGCAGATGTGTGATAGGCCTACATCTTTATGAATGTCTTCACATGAAATTTTGATATCTATTAGGTATTCAGTAAGAAGTAGTTCTCTGCATTCACTATATGTATGTCTGGCAAATTTTAGCCTTGCTAGTATTTTTACCTACACTTTTATTTTTATTTCTGTTTTTTTTTTGTTTTGCCTGCAAGTGCACATTTGCATACGAGTATTCATTTTGGAATACAAGATGAAAAACAGTAAGGTCACATGTACATGTTCCAAAATAGGGTTATCACCAGGGAATGGCACTTCATCATTCAAAGATTAATTAAGGAAATAGTAGAGCCACCTGTGCCTTGCTTGTGACCATGGTTAGTACCATTTAAACCTCTCCCCTTCCAGCCTGTGACAGTCCTCCAGCACACAATGATTCAGTTTTTATTTACAGACTGTGCTTGATTAAGGTTTGTCCTCTTGTCATATTGAGGAAGTAGCTGCACTACCTACCTGAGGACGTACATCTAAGTTACCTGTGTAAGGGAATGTCACACCTGCGGGTATTGATCTGTTTGGGATCAAAGTTATGACGTGCGCTTACCTGGAATCCATGTCACTAGTCATTGAGCGGAACACTTACCTGTCTTGCTCAGGTACTGAACAACAGTTGTAGTGTCAGCTTATAAAACTTACATTTGCATACTTCTCAATCAATATTGGTGCTGTTTTTCAAGAAGAAAAGGTAATTTTCTTTTGAGATGAACACCAGATGTCTTGTGCCCAAATGAAATTGTCTTATGTAATTTATGCTTCTTAGAATTTGTCTGCTTTATCTGGTATGCTTAGCTTAAATATTTCAAACCTGCGTCACAGCTTGAGGCCGCGATTCATTATGTTGATTATTGTAAAAAAGTTACAATTTTCACATTCCACAAAGAAATTTTAAAAAGATAGAAATTCCTGGGTGAAATTTTCGGATATAACTTATTCTTCTTATAAATTGTTTGCATTACAAGTGTGATATGGTAAACTTGGTTTATATTCCAAATCTGTCACAGTTTTAGGCAGCCATTCATTGTCTTTATTACTGTATCTAGTTACAGTTGTCATATTCCACAAAGACATATAAAAAAGAGTAATGAGAAATTCCATTTATTTCAAAATTCTCCGGTATACGTTTGTAAGCAGATCAGTGAAAGGTATGGTATTGATAGAGCATAAAAGTTATATTAACCACTGAGACAAATATTCAAATTCATGGCAGAGATGAAGGATTTACTTTATGTAGCCTGGATTTGAACCTGGATCTTCACATCCAAATTCCATTACCCGGGTACATGTGTCTGATAAAGGGAAATTGTCACAAACTTCAAGAATTAGCACTAAGACTGCAGGCATTTCATATCTGTTAATGTTACACTTAAACTGGGAAGTATGTCATAAACTGTCCATCACACAGAGAGCTTTTCAGTTCTGGTTAATGGTCAGTTTTCCCTTGACCATCCACTGACCTGAGCAACGATAAAGTTTATAATGAGCTGTACTGTCACCTACGTGAACTGTGATACCTGTGAAGGAAATGTTACTGTGACCAGATCCACCTGGAAATGCTCCACTCTAAGATAATCAGCGTTGATTTCAGTTCTTCATGGGAGCCACCTGCTGTGGATATTAATTAACTAGATATTAATTAACCTGTCTGAACTACTCTTTAGTGCAAGTACATGTTCTACATGCATTAACAATGTATTCTTGGACTACATGTAACCCTTGTTCATAAAAATGCCAGCTGTGTAAAAACTTTCCAAATACTGCATTCATTATTCTCACTAAATTATTTTTTATAATAATCTTGCAGTGATATATACTAATCATATTCAGTTGGCAAGAGATGACGAATTTGAGCTTAGTAATATGAAAAAAAAGTTGAAGAGAATGTTTACTGACAGGAGTGATAATATTTCCTTTGTGGAAACATCTGATTCATATTTAACACCCACTGATGACAAGAAAATGTGTTTTGCTGAGCTTGAGCATGTCTTCAGAATAGGTATTAAGTAAACATGCTTTGTGTATGTTTACATTTGGGAGCCATTTTTGCCTCATTTATTTGATTGATATATCAAACCATTTCAAGATCATTTGCCTAATGAGATTGCAGTAAGATTTGTGAATTTGTTTATTTACTTATTTATTTATTTATTTGATTATTGTTTAATGCTATACACAAGAACTTCTCACTTATCCGATGGCAATCTGAGTCCCTAGGGAAACCAGTGTTGTCAACCACTTATTCTCACAGAGGCACAAGAATTGTTTAATAAACTGCTTTTAATATTGATGATGCTACGGCTCATTGTTTCAGGAACACCTGTTTGATGTGAGTGACCTCCAGCATGAACCTCCGCTTATCTCCAAATGTGGCAGCCTTGAAGTCACCTTTCCAGTATGACGCTAAGCATGCCAGCATGAGCATCACCATCTTACAGGCGCGCGAAGTACCAGCCAAGGAGCGTGGCGGTACCAACCACTCTCAAGTCCGTCTGCTTCTCCTCCCAACCAAGAAACAGAGAGTCAAGACCAAGGTTAGGACAGGTGAAAACCCTGCTTTTGATGAGACCTTTGTCTTCAGTAAGATAAAAAAAGGTGAGTACTTCTTCCTCCACCTCATATTCCAATCAGGTATCACCAACCCCAGTTTACTCTAGCTTGATCTTGACATTGATGCTTCTATCTACATTGTATGTATGTGTGCTTGTGGGGTTAACATCGTACTTAACTATTTGACCATGAGGAGTCATTAGGTGTATGTACAAATATTGTGCCTTCGTGTGGCAGGGCCAGTCCATGTCACCAAAGTGCTGATGCCACTGAATCATTATGCAAAGACACCAGATATGACACCCCACAGGCTAACCAGTCATGTTTCCTTGCTCTAACCTTTCATTGCATCTATCTACATTGTATGAAACAAGCTATTCCTTGGTTTCAGTTGACTTAAATTAATTTAGTTTTGCCAATATTTTATATATTTTTGCGATCAAAGACAGTAGGCCTTACTGGTCCAGTAGTCTATACAACATTGCTACAGTCAGGAGGTGTGTCTTGTACATGCTGAGGTGCAGTGCTTTTTCGAGAGCTCTTTAAAATTTAGTCCATTGACTACTATAATATAAGTGAAATGTTCTTGAGCTCAGTATGAAACATACCAAATAAATTTGTGTTAGTGCTGCTTTTGTTAGTCAGCATAATACTTTAATAAATGGGTCTTTTTGTGAGACATAGAACCTTGCTCTTTGCTTTTCTACAACATTGCTAAAGTTAATCTGTTATAATCTGGTTGTTTTCCTCAGAGGATGTGAACAACATGGGCGTCCGTTTCCGACTGTATGGTGTGGAGCGGATGAGACGGGAGCGGATGATTGGTGAATGTGTGGTAGGCTTTGGCTGTCTGAACCTGGACATTTCCTCCACTCACTGGGTTGTGCTGGAGCCAAGAAGTAACCTCAGTGTAAGTTAGTCACCCAGAAATAACCAGCTGACAACACTGCAAGTGCACAAAACACTTCATATTTTTACCACTCAGCCAGTATTGGCAAAAGGATATTTTCACAGAGGTTGGCATCTGTCCATCCATATCCATGTAAATGTTCTAACTCTAGAGCGGTATAAGGTCAATTTTATATAAGAGACTACAATAGCAGTCTGACATAAACTAAAAAGTTGTTATCTTAAAAAGGTATTCTGCTTCATGTTTCACAACTTTCTAAATGGTACTTGAAGAAGATCTACCATCGTTACATTGGATCTATTTGTTACATTGTAAATGTGCTCAAGGCTGACGGCTTTTAAGTGCATTGCACAGTATTATTAATTTTAAGTCTTCAGGGTGAATGATTCACATAGAAAAATGCCTAACAGTTGGTATGAAGCAGTGGTGTTGGAAAAGTTTAATAACTGGAAGAGGATACCAGTATATACATAGACTTAGGAGTAATCCATTAACTACATGTATATGCCATGTAGATCAAGGGAAGCTACTCTTCACTTTAGGAGGATTAAGGGAGATAATTGTCTTCCTTAACATGCTATGAAGACAGGTAAATGAAAATATTTCAAATACTTAATATTACTTAAAGGCCCAACATCTGGATATTTGTCAGGTTTGCTGGCCATGTGCAAAGGTAAACCTGACTGCAGACATATAATTGAAATATTAATATTAATAATAATAGGATGTCTTAACACACCAATGAGGTAAATAAATGTTGTGTTACCAGTACATAAATTATGACTTCAGCATGGAGATTCCAAGTTTGATGTCTCGAGTTTGTCACGGAGTGAGAGCGGGTCTTCCACTCAGTCCATGCAGCATGGAGGAATGCCCGAGCTTCTGTTAGGGCTCTCATACAACGGCACTACAGGTCGTCTCTCTGTAGAGGTCCTCAAGGGAAGTAACTTCAGGAATATGGCAATGAACAGGGCACCAGGTAAATGCAGATTTAACACTGGTTTTTGTTTTTTTTGCAAGTGATCTGTATAAAAAATAGCAGACAGAAGAGTTATAGGAAGATGATTAAGTGAAGCTTTGTGAATTGTGATGAATATCTTTAGATGGTGAAATTATTGTGGGAAAATGCATATGGGAGTATAATACAACAAATGTATCATTAGAGCCCTCTGTGTTTGTACAGATGGACCTGAAACTGTTAGCTAGTGTACCTCTTTCTGTAACAACTGATTCTTCACACTTTCATATAATTCAGAATTCATAATATCTGAGTATCTTGTACATGTATATGCCCATGATGCTGTCACTGTAATGGATGAAGGATTTACTGTGTGAGTCAGGATTTGAACTCGGATCTCCATGGCCGAGCTAAAGGGAATTTCCTGCTAGTATAAGCAGTGAGAAGCTGCTCCCATTACACTACGTATCGATTTGTTTCCAGATACCTACGTGAAATTGACAATGATGTCACCGACTGGGCAGGAAATAGCACGCAGTAAGACCTCCATCAGGAGAGGACAGCCCAACCCGCTTTTTAAGGAGACTTTCATGTTCCAGGTGGCTCTGTTTCAATTAGCAGAGGTCACCCTCATGGTGTCTGTTTATAATAAACGCAGTATGAAGAAAAAGGAGATGATTGGCTGGTTTGCTTTGGGTATGTGTCAGTACAATATATTTTAATTGGCATTTAAAGAAATAAATGGTATTAGTTGGTAGATATACCAGGGCTCGAAATGGGGACCCGCGAATGGCGAAAAGCAGGAGCCAGATTTGCCATAGCAGGCCAGCTTAAAACTGTCCCGCAAAAAAAATTTCAACAAATACAATCACAGGCCAAGCATGAGATATCAGTGTATGGACAACTATAAGTTCTGCTTTCTAATTAAAAGGACTGATAAAGATACACCCAATTTATTATTCTCTGAAAACATAGGAAACACAAATCGTGGCCGCTGTAAACCACAAGGAGATGTTATAAGAGATAACTCGGTGCTGAAAGCTACTTAAGAACAGTATTATCTCCCTTCGCTTGTGTGCACATGTGTGCTCGTATTGCGGCATGTACTCCATTTTTGCGTCAGCTAAAAGCGAAATCAATGTTGACTTCTTGTTTGGATGGAAAATAAAAGGATTCTTTCAGTAACTAATACACAGTTATATCCATCTTGGACTAGTTATACGAGAAAATCAGATCAAGTGTTAACTTTTCTCTCCTCAAAGTCCGGATTGTATCTAAGGCCATGGTCAGAAAACATGAATAACGAGACAGCTGGGCAGACGATAAATGATAGGCGCAAGCCTTGACTGAAACCTTTGTAGTTGACCTTTCTTGTTCGAATTACTGGGCAAATTGTTCTTTCTATTTTTAATCCATGATGACTGATGAAACCATCGCTAAACATTGTCGTTTAGGACTGCGTGGCCCTGTTGGGTTGATTTGCATGTCTCTTGGCGCACAGTTTCAAAATATTAGTAGACCTGACTTGCCATGACTGCAGAAAATTATTTGGATAAGCAAGAGGGAAATATTTCTGTGGAGTGCAACAACATTTCGACTCGGGATTGGATTTAATTCACTAATTTAATAAAGGTTCTATTATCTCCTGCTTTAGAGTGACTTTAAAACCCCACTTCGTTATTGATCGACTGGATTTTGGAATTCAATGATTAAATGTTGAGGCAGGCAAATATCAGAAAGTTGTTTAAAATAGACCCCAGTATTTAATTTAATTGAACTACTAAATTAGCAGCTTAAAAATTGCAGGTCATCTGCTATTGTGTGTGCCAAAACTTTATGATTGGAAAAAAGTTGCAGACCAAAGGAGATTTTCTAATTCAAGCCTTGCATACAAAAATTTTCAATACTTTTGTGTAATTACCTGTATGGTGCAATGAAATGTACACTCATACTTGAAATTAGCAATTGTTTGTCGTGTGGATCAATGGAGACTGCTTTTCACTGTAAGAGGATCAAGGGAGATAATTCTGTTGGCTTTTGTCTTTTTTTTTTTTTGTCTCGATGTAGAAATGTATCTTTCAGTCAGCATGTTAAGTATTTGTGTAAAGACATTTCCAAAAAATTCTTGAAATGTACACCTTCCCTCAGAAAGAACAGACTTCAACGGTTAGTGTATGACTCTTTCCTTGTCCCTTGAATGAATTACCAAAAATTGGATACCTCTTAAAACCCTTTGGGCAAACAATGTCATTTAGGATGTGTTTATTTTCATGTTATCAGGTCAGAACAGCAGTGGTGAGGAGGAGATGTCTCACTGGGCGGACATGCGGGAAAATAAGGGGGAACAGGTGTGTCGCTGGCATGTTCTTCTGGAGTCCTGAGTCCAGAGATGAGAGTTCAGTCGCAGAAGAGTAACAGAATGGCTGATATTGTCTGAATGAGCGATTAAAAGTGAGCTTTGGTCTTGGAGAATCTGCGGCCATTGGCTGAAAGTTACAACTCATCCAAATCTGGTGCAAATTTTTGATAATGTTTCAAGGATAGAATCTTTTGTGTCTCTGTAAAAGTTTTTAGCTATGATATTTTTTTGGACATAAATACCCTATTGATAGTAGGATTTTTCCTGTTCAGTTCCAAATCACTGTCTTTGTAAGATACTCTTACACCTCAAATCAAGATAGGAGGACATCGTGTAAATTTGGAGATTAGTTTTCAGAAAACTTCTTGTTGACAAAAGAATTTAGGACAGATCGGTTGTGAAAACTGTGACAAAGGGAGACAATCCTTCCACCTGCTCTGTTGAGGAGATGATCTCTTCCCAAACATTGTACTATACCACATATACCTTGTTCATTTGATCAGGAATATGTATATTTGGGTTAATATTTTATGGTATGCCAAAATTAACTGTTGAACTTTGTTCTCATTTACAGTGCTGTAATTAATAGTTGAAGATTTAAAAAAGAAGGGCAATTGTTAACTCTCAGCATCTCTGTTAAGTATGTTTATGTAATTTAAATGTACTGTGGGAAAATATTTAAAAGAGTATGACTACTATTTGACTGTTTTTTTTAGCACTTTATTTATTTTATATTGTATGATTTGACCACTGCATGATAGCAGTGGTAATATTGTTGCTGAACAAAGGTATATTTATGGGAATAAAGTGAAAATGTACTGGCTGCATTTTCCCTCCGTATGTTGATGTGATCTCCTCGACACCAAGTTGTCTTCAGCATATAGTGTCTATACTGGGTAAATATGGTAAGTCACATCAATGCTATGGCCACATTAGACTTCCCGCAATATTACCAAATGATTATAAAAAGATATACAATATGTAAAGATATACAATATGTAAGAAGTGGCAGAATTTTACCTGAAAACTGATTAATTTGAAAGCAGTAGCTCTTTAAAATTATCAGGGCTTTCAGCATAATATGGTAATATTTCAGAAGGGATGTGCTGTTGACATCCTATAAACATATTTCACGGTAAGGCTGCTTTATATTGACATTTTTAATTCATGCACATTGTCAGTGCTGACATTTGATAGATCAGGATGTATAACTGTTTCATCATTGTCTAAAGCAGGCTTATTTGGGAAAAGGGTCTCAACCACCCAACATCTGTTACCGGTTATCTGTTACTCATTTAAACATCTGTTGCCAGATATCTATTACTCATTTAAACATCTGCTATGTTTTTTTGAAGATTTCAAGTACTGAAAGATACTGTAATCTCTTTTTAACTTGAAGTTTTACTGTGTATGGTGTTTAGTTAAAATATCTAAGATCTGTGAACATCAGTTTACAAACTGTTTGTGATTTTGTTGAAATTTCTACTGGTATCTTTGGCAACTCTCACTTATATGTTTGATGTGTGATGATTGAAACAAATATTCTTGTTAACCGCTTTGTTGGTTTTGGCCTATTTTGTACTTACTAAATAGAGGTACGTGTAGGTAATGTTCAGAAATGCATATATGATGTATAGATGTCTATTTTTTGTATCAATGTTAACTTGGCACCTTTATTTCTACATGTGAAATGTACCTGTACAGGCTGGGCTTAAATTGGTCAGATTTACCTGGCTATTTGACACACCTTATCACTTGCTCAATTTGCCCACTAGGCGACTGCACATGCACAGGCGCATGTGCATCCAGCTTCTTAATGGCTATTATATTTACTAAGCTATCCATAATACACATTTTATGCTATATGTTTATGAACAAATTCTAGATCTGTGTAACATTATAACTACATGTACATTCAAGTAGTATTACACTCTATATACAGTATGAGGTCCATTCAAGTAATGTTTATCAATGCCTATATTGTTAGGCCACACTTACTTAGCTTGTTGTTTTATGAGTAGAATAAATCTTTCTCCAATGTCAAGAGGAGGGTATAAAAACAAAGCATAAGTTATCTGATTAGTGGGAAGTGTATATTGTCCCAACAATTTTTCCTGTCAAAGACATAACAGTTTTTACATACACATAATTGGATAGTTTTGAAAAAAAAAAACAGAGAAAATGGAAAGATGAATTTTCAGTTTTATTTCATTTTAGGACTTTTTATTTTTGGCTTGCCCATAGAACACAGCAAAAAATTGGAATTGAATTGAAAATTCATGATAGATCAGAGAGTAACAGTGACTGGCTGTGTTACAAATTATACTTATAATGACACTGCTGATCAAGAGCAAATGTTAATCACAAGAATAAGAAAGAGGCAAGAGTTTTCTTACTTACTGGTGTACATGTACATGTAAGGATCCACTGAAGGATAACATGTTTAATCCTTGGACATGGTTGTCATGTCATATATGTTATATGGTTATTGAGCTGTGCTATCCATGATCCATGACACACAAAATGACAGTTACAGTTAATGAGCTGAAATTTCGCCCATTGCTATGTTGCATGTTTTGTCTGATTCTGATAGTTCTGTCGATCTTAGAAAAAAATGTTTTAAGGTATGTTTGGTGGCCCTGAAAATGCCAGTTTTGGGACACAGTTTTAACTCATTTAACGTAGTGATGTAAATGTTTTCAGCGTAGCTTGTTGAAAAATTTGTGATCACAATGAATGAGGATATTCATATTTTGCTTTGTACCTTAAAAAAAATTAGTGCAGTTGAAACAAAGTAATTACTGCAAAATGCCTGTTACTCTGAATCATTGACCTAGTCTACCTGCAGTGAAGTAAGCTATCACATGTTGGTACAGGTATATGTATTATGTTTGACTAGGAAAATAATGATGAAGTTCTAATAAAATTAGAAAGGATTTCTTTCAAAGTAATTCTAAAGTTACCGTGTAAGCCGAAAAAATTCATAAAGATGATTTGTGTACAAAGCTGTAAATATAATCGTTATGTTTGTGTATATTTGGTCTATACACCTGATATACCCATGATGTTCTGGTTTAATGCCTCTGTACCTCATCTGTCTTGTTAACTTACTAAAATCCTCCTGGATTTGTCCACTCATAATCCCTCTCCTTTTTGTAATCACTTTTCTTCACGTTTGAGTTTTAATCACAAAATACACTTTATTGAATCAACTTATTGTTCAGACTTCCATTTTTACTATATTTTTACTGTTTTATTTCTTTAAGTATTTATTTGATTGGTGTTCTGTGCCAGTATATACATGACAGTGTACCTCACAATGGTCGCAGCCACAGCAGTCTGTTGTGTTGTTGGATTGTGCATGTACCTCACAGACGGCCCCTGCCACAGCTGTCTGTTCTGTGGTTGGAGTGTACAAGTCATGCACCTCACAAATGGTCCCAGCCACAGCAGTCTGTTGTGTTGTTGGAGTGTACATGTACCTCACAAATGGTCCCACCCACAACAGTCTGATGTGTTGTTGGAGTGTACATGTACCTCACAAATGGTCCCACCCACAACAGTCTGATGTGTTGTTGGAGTGTGCATGTACCTCACAAACGGCCCCAGCCACAGCAGTCTGTTGTGTGGTTGAAGTGGCCCCAGTCTCAACAGTCTGTTCTAGCAAACACAACAAGCGTTAGTGCTGAAAACCTAAATAATCAAGAATATTAAAAATTAAGAAGTAATAATTATGTACACAACATGGTTCATATTTGGGAGGAGGGGGGGGGGGTGCTGAGCGTCACACGTGGGAAAGTTCCAATGATCGGTCACGCCGCACAATCCGGTTTCCTCCAGCCATAAAAGTGTCTGGCCACAATCGTACACTTAAGTGCAAAATTCTTGAATATGATGTTAAACAGCAATCAAATAAATAGATGAATAAGTAATTAACTGAACGGCCTATTGACGATCTGCCTACTAAGCAAAGGCTGTGTATGGCAGAAACATATCCTCCTTAGCTGGGGTTAAAGGAATCTACAGACTGTCGAGATAGAACATCATACTGTTGAATTAACTTGCATTTCTACAAAGACAACGTTACACGGCTTTTTTTTGGGGGGGGGGGGGGGGTTCACGCCAAGTTTAGGACAAGAGGGATATAGGATGACAGTGTGAACATTATAACTAAGGGTCTTGCGTACAGGGCGTTTATTTTATACGTAAAATCTCGCATTGTAGTATCTGTCATTCTAAATTTCCTGAATTTTACAATGACTATACAGTTATCTTGCATGAAACGAAGTGTTTCAGGATCTCTGGCATTCAGCTTCCGCTAAACCTGGTCTTTAGCTCTATCGTGTTGAAAAAAAAAAGCCACTTTGGACATGCGAACAGCTGCAATCAAAATGCAAGGTGAGTTACATAGTTCCTTTGATTAATTTGTATGCTAACATGGTATACACGATTTGGATGCTCATTATTATGCTTCTGGGACATTCTTGCGTCTTTCCACCTCCATGAACCCGTCCTATAAATTTTCTTACTTTCTTTTTTCTCTCAATGTAATCAAAGTTGTTTTGGACATTTTTATGGTTATATGAATGTTTGTTTACACGTCTAGGGGCCTAAAGATTCGGTATGTATGTACACATGTATACTTCAGTTCTTACGTCGTACTTAACAATTCTTCAGTCACACAACGACGAGGAGTCATATAGGCGTATGCGCATGTGCTTTGTCTTCTTGTGGCAAGGCGATTGTCATGACAGTTAACGGCTAGCTTAGCTAAGTGAGCTTCATGAAACCGGCCCAGTTCCAAAGACTTGAGTTTGCAAGAATAAACTGTTCTCTAACGAATGAATTTTCACTGAATTAGAATGACACGCATGTGCTGTTGCTAGTTGCCTTTAAGTAATGCAAAATTCAAATCCTTTAAATCTAAATCTACATAATCATCATCAACGGATGTCGACGATTGTGCAACGTTGTATACGCTTGATCAGTAAACATAAGGAACATACTTGTAGAAAATTACAACATGGGAAGTAAAATCAAGGCAGCGATGGACAATGTGATAATTGGCAAATGGCCGCACGTAACTGGTGAAATCTGACATCTTGTCAGTTTACCTCAGTTAACTGGCTATACACCACGCTTATTTGCGATGAAATTGACAAACATTACTGTGTATATAACTGTGCATATATACACATATACCGAGACTTAGGGCTTACGAAGAAATTAAATGGATATACACATTAAAAATAATCAACTGGTACAGTCATGAAAGATCGGGCTGTTATTTTTACCATAACAATTAGTTTATGAGAAGAAACTGGGTAGAGAACCCGATGGAAACCTGGATCCTCGATTCGTTATATTGCTGTTTAAGTGGACAAACCCCGAAAAAAAAGAAGCATGAGCACTGGGTTCGAGTCTCACTGGCCAAGGATGGACAGGGGTCAAGGACAAGCTGATATGATTCCATAAAGCTGAAGATTCAAGGTGAATTTATTGCGCTATATATTTTATTATTTGCACAGACGCCTAGATTTTTGAATTCTTCGGCTACATGTATACATATACAGTAATTATATTTTGTCATATCGTATACTGATGAAGACGATCTAATATAGCCTGCATGTAAACAGCAGATATTCTGACATTTAAAGATGTTCAAGTGACTTCTGTTCCGGGTGGATAAACCAAGGGATGTCAGAAGAAAATGACTTTATTTTCGTTAATACGATGAGAAATACGATAATTAATTGTTGGTATATACTTGACATCTCCACTTGGGATTTTTCTACTCTCTATACCACTATTCCTCACGAAGACTAGAATTTCATCAATAATTGTTTCGGCGTTCAATAAATCTGGTCACCGCTACGCTGCTGTCAAAGGCAACGTAGTTTCTTCATTTCTACTCCTGCGTACAACGGTTACCATTCATTGGATATCTCCTTGTTCATCGAGGTACTTGAGTGATTTTGGTGTGATTTGATTTGACTGGTGTTTTGCGCCATACTCGAGAATATTTCACTTTTACGACGGCGGCCAGCATTATGGTGGGACGGTGGAGTTGCTTGAATTTCCATTAACCACATAAAATACATGTGAAATTCGCGGAAACCATATATCACATCGCATGTATACATGTAGGTAAGCCCGATTAGTACAAACTGTGTACCTTTTGGCTGGCCTACATGTGATCTAGTATGAATACGATTATATGCAGAAATTATTGAAGAGTAATCCTCACCAGTCCGATCTCTCTCATTCACTAATATAGGTATATTGTTAATCTGCTAGTTCTAAATATAGCAAAGGCTGTGAGGTGTCCTGTATTCATCTTCACAGGAAAACTACGGAATCTCCAGATGGCAATGCCTTATCTGGACCAAAACGGTTTCGTCTCTCGGATTCCTCACGGCAATTAAGATCTGGGGTGTTATTTGACGATTTCCATGAACGTCAGAATTTATTACTGTAAAAAAGAAAAAAAAAAGAAAAAACTGGTGTGCCAGTTAATTAAGGTTATTTCATCATGCAAGCGCCTTAATTCACTCTAAGTTTGTTAAGTTTTACATGGAGTGTAATTCTCTTGTCAGTAAATGGACAGATCCAGCGTCCAGAATTTCTGGCACTTCTTCACCCGGGTCTGTTTATAGGGCCAGGGTATTAATTGTGCTGTATATTAGATCACTACGCTGGATATATATATATATATATATATATATATATATATATATATATATATATATATATATATAATATATATATATATATATATATAATATATATATGAACAGTTCCAATCAAAACGCAACTGATACATATGTTGATTATCAACAACTTATATACTACGGTATACAGGGTACACGATTTGAATACTATTTTCATTAATTCCGCTAGAACATTGCTTGCGAATATCATTGAAAAAGTAATTATATACAGCTATGTACATAAAGTAATTATATACAGCTTCTTTTGAATCCAACATGAATCCTTGCTGGGGCTCACGAATATACAGTTAGTAAGAAATAGAATCGTTAAAGATTACAACTATAACCAAAGATACCATATAACTATGCATATAACAACTGTATACAGTGTATTAGGCCTGTAGTGAAATGGGTATATATTTATCCGGCAATCATTTACTGAGTTTCCTCATGGTCCTGCATGTAGGTGTGTCCGAAGCCATGTGGGAAATGGGACGGGCGGTTGAAATTTTCTACGGCTTGAGGTTTTGATGGAAGTGGCGGATGGCGGGGTGGGGGTGGGGGTGGGGGGGTATGGGGCAATGTAATATGGACAGATTAGCACCCATACGGCCGACGTGGCATGTGCAGCCAGAGCCGTACAACTGAAAGGAGACGGGCTGATGCGGGGCAACCAAAGATGCGGGTCATGCTCCACTTTTCTCACAACATCACCCAGATGGTATGAGAAGAACACAGCACACAACCCCTTCTGCCGGAGCGTAGACTGATGGGCTGGCGTGTAGGACTTCATACCACATGTGTTGGAAGACACATCGTCTTTGTTTATTGCTGTCAATGGGTCTTCTAGCAGACACGGCTTTAGATATAGGCATAGCCTACCACCATACCGGACACAAAGTCTCAAGTGGTACTCTCTACGCGATGGGGCGTTGACAAGCATACATGTAGACTATAATACTGTTGTGAAACTGTGCCACAATATCCGTTCAGGAAACAAGATGCATACAGACAAGATTGGCTTATATATAGAGTTACTTTATTTCGAGGAAAGCAAATGAAGTCGCATTAAAAAACAGACATGGAACTGTGTTCAGAGGGTGCATTCATTAGTCCCACACTAGCTACAGATAGTTTAAAAAAAAAAAAAAAAAAATGTCGCATGTACAAATTAGCCATACAGCCCATGTGACACAGTCACTGATCGAAGCAGGCCTACTGCACATTTTGTAATTCCACGCACGCACCTTGTGGGTACATACAGTAGCTGTCATGCTAATTTAAAGAAGATAAATGCGTGGGGGAAACAGGAGAGCTCGTATAAACAACCGGACGCTTTCGGTTTGGTACTAGTAAGTGCCCGTAAGGTCGAGTGAGGCCACAACGTGAAATCTTATATCCAAGGACGCTATCTACCTAGTGATGTATGGTAGCTGGCTGGTCACGTGGTCGGACATGCCCATCACATTTATAGGGAAAACAAATACAGAAAACTCTCAGGCTTCTAAACTATGGTCAAGGTTGGACGATTCGCACCTAATAGAAATGCATTTATACTTATTTTAAAGAGTGCACACAGGATGTCCTTATTTATTACTGAGTATTTGTCGTGGATCTGTCAAAGCAGTGGGCGGTAACAATTCCACAACCTACCTCAGAATGGTACAGGAATGGACTCGTCCGGACAACACCGAGTCGTGTGGTTCAGTCGTGAATGGAGTGTTGAGGGAGTAAAGAAGTAGACACTCTACCGAAGCTCTCTCAAAATGACACTGGAAAATGGCTGACACGGAGTAAGAAAGAATGTCTAACGTCAAAGTAGCTGTACGGACAAGGCCCCTGAACAAAAAGTAAGTACATAGTTATGTGTTTTCCGGAGAAAGAAATGACATGTCAAGTCGAATGTGGGACATCCTGACCTCGCGCATCTGGCATGCTTGTCTAGCTGGTAAGTGTAATGCAACGGTAAACACACCGATTCGCGGTCTAGTCGATGGTTTTTAAAACTTGTTGACATCTGTATCAAATGTTTACTACTCAGCTGGATTTTACATAGTGTAATTCCTCAAGACAGATATTGTTAGGCGTGTGTACAGTTGTAGTAGGCCTAGTGACTGACATACATGAAGCCTTGAGCAGGCCTACACAGTACACGTAACTTTTCTGCAGTACAAATACATTGTACTTACTCACTAGGCATTACCACGTCGATAGTAGCATCTTACAGAGCCACGCATCTGTGTGATTTCTGTACATTCTGAATATTCTTATTAACGATCTGGTTAGCATTGTTATAATATACACCACAACACTTATTTAGCAGTGGAAAGAGAAAAATAATAGTTACACATGTAGATTGCACTGACAAAATTATGTTACCAGCACAGTAATGAGTAGGGGTTAGAAATAGAGGTTAGAAATAATTTGGGCTCCAGGTTGATTGTAAAACCTCTGCATAACTCAGTCGGAACTTTTTCCTGGAAAAGTCTCACGACTGAATTTCTCACTGTCATAACATTTGGTAATGTCCATACCTATCGTACGCTGTTCCTGGCTGGCAAAATGATGGATTCACATTCATACATGCGCAACTGTATTATCACTGTTCATTTCTAAGTACTGATATGAATCCAGTGTTAAATGCTAGAAGTTATATTGAACAGATTGTCTTAAAGAGTTACAATGAAAGATGAAAATTACTCATGTTATGAGTTAGTGCACCATTTAAATAATAAGGCCTAAAGATGTGACTTTTTTCATGTATTCTTAATGCACAATTTCTGTGTGAAAGTTTTAATTTTACAGCTAAATTATTAATATTAATTTAATCAAACTGTTTCTGTAAACATGGCAAGTTATTCATGCCTTTTCCTTACTTCAGGGAAGTTGATCAGGGGGCCAAGTTCATTGTTGACGTAAATGGAGATACGCTGTCAATTACTAACACAAAGGTAAGACAATCACTGTTATTAGCTCATAGCTTTTTTTTTTTAATTCAGACATCTTGTCAACTGATCAATTGATTTCCCTTCTCTGTGAAAACCAGTCTGTTTGATGTGTTTCTCACTGCTGTGTAGGTAAAAGCAATTATTTGCACGAAGAAAACTCTGAAACCTTCCATACCTCTAAAAACTTCTATGCAAACTTGGTGATTTATATGCATTAGCCAAGAACTCTCCCTAAGTTAAATCAGCCTGTTATTTTTTGACTGCTAAAGTGAAAAACCTCCATGCACATGCTTGCAATTACCTACGCTCCAGTTCAAAATCGACCGAAAAGTGACCAATTTGGCGATGCTTATATAATATATACCAGGGATCAATACAGCTTTCAAATTTGGGTACTGATGGATACTTGAAATTGCTCAGGGATGACCAAGAAACGATGTCATTAAAAAGGCTGAGAGACTTCCAATCAAGTAAATGAATCCTTAAGCTTATACTAAGGCTACAATTTGGCGGTTTTCAGCCTTATTCCAGAGTTTTGGTTTCCAGTAAACATTATGAATTTTTCACTACATTTGTCCCTGTAAGACGCACTCTATCAATGATCATTTTGACCTGTCGTCCTGCAGGGTCAAGTATACAAGTACATGCAGTCTTTGGCTTTAAAAGTGAAAGATTAAGCCTTTAGTTCCAGTTATTACAGATTAGTCACAGTTTAGTAACAAGCTAAATGTATATGGTGTTCACCTACTTAATTAAGCTCACCACCTTTGATGATTTGTCAAGAGCACTGAGCATCACTTGAGAAACTTTTTACCTATTGTGAGAAAACTGTCTTGAGTGGCTTAAAATCTGCCTGTTAACTCACTGTACTGATATAATGTAATCTTATAAAGGTGTGTTTGGTGTTAACATGTAAGAGTTAACACCCTTCCCAAAGGTGTTCACAAGCTGGCCAAAGTTTGGCAGCTGAACAAAAATCCAGGAGATTGTTCTACAGCTCTGTGGCTTGATTGTTTAATCGTTTTTGCTAAAATAGTGCGTGTGAATTTAAACTAGAGAGAATTCAGTCTGTTGTTACTTTAGGTCTAAGAATCCTGTATTTAACTGACTCCAATTTTGACAGCTGAATGAGTCATTAACATGGAATGAGTATACTTTCTACATCAAAGTTTAGGATGTAGAAAGTATTTTTAACAGCTATTCTTAACGCAGATAAGCTCAATATATATCTGAGTCAACTTTTTTTTCAGTTTCATTTGGAAGCACTTGATTCTAATAGGACCATTTCTAGGAAAATAGTTTTTGCTTGGAATGTGCCCACTATGGCATCTTGTTAACGTTGGAGAGTGGTGACAATGTCAGATTGATGGAACTGGAAATCAAAGATGACAAGCAACAAACCATATTGCTGTTATTCTGAGGGAAGTGGGATTTCTTGCCAGTAATATCCTGAAACTGTTTAGATTAGGAGCTGCACTGTGTTGATAAATGAGGAGGAAATCAATGTATTGATTGTCAGTAAGACAGCTTACCTTGGCAGGTATTGGCAGGTATTGGCAGAGCTGCAGGAACTGCAATCTATCATAGATTGTCAACCATATTATGAAGGACACTCTTAATAGATCAATCCTCCAAAAGCTTTATGTCCAAATAATAGTCACATGCATGTACATGTATGCATTTCTACCTGTCTGTCTTCATGGTTAAAATAATAGCTGTCAAACTATAGTGATGAAGTTATTGATGTGGAAATTGTTAGAGGTAATAAGGAAATGGCAGGAGCTTTAAGGTGTCTTCTTAATGAAAGTCTTAATATTGCTCCCAGAACTCCTTAAACTTTATTTTTGTAAGAAAACGGTTTAAATAAGAAATTCTGTTTTTAGGTGCAGTTGCAAAATTAACTGTGCATAATTTAGAGAACTATATACCATGTTGAGTTGCATGTGCTGGCAAAGGATCAGTTATTTATTTATTTATTTGATTGGTGTTTTATGCCGTACTCAAGAATATTTCACTTATACAATGGCGGCCAGCATTATGGTGGGCAGAAACCGCTCACAGCCTAGTGGACTACAAAGGAGCAGTTTAATATTACGTGTACATAACTTATCAATACAAGCATATTTATTTATTTATTTATTTATTTATTTGATTGGTGTTTTTTGCCAAACTCAAGAATATTTCACTTAGTTATGGTGGGAGGAAACCGGGTAGACCCCTGCGGAAACCCACGACCATCTGCAGGCTGCTGGCAGACCTTCCCACGTACGGCCCAAGCATTTTGAAGATGGATTTATTATTCAGAGTATTCATGTATACTTGTACATTGTACATGCAAATTGAACCAGCGTGCGCCAGGTAAATTCATGATGTTACATGCTCATTCCGATATGAATGACAGATTTTCACAATTGATTAAGAGTAACTGTTTAGCTCCATCCTTGTCTCTCAGTCAGCAGACATTTTAGCTGCAGGATGTAGCTGTGGGTTATGTTAATATATCAATATATGTGGTTGCATACCTGAATTTGTTTGTATGCAAGTTATGTATGTATTGTAACCAGGCTACTCGGCTTCATAACATCCAGAGGCCCACAGATTCTGAAAATACATATTGAATTATGGAATGTACATCTTAGTCTAGAGGAGACATATCCAGAAGTGACTTAGACACAACATACTTGTCCACAGGTGTTTACATGCATGTGTATTTGTAAACATATACCGATGCCAGGTTAGGAAGGAATTTTCACATCAGTGTTTGTGCACAACATGGATGAATAATCCAGTTTTTCAAGTTGTTACATGTAAGGTGGGCTTCATATTTGTAGATGTAATATATACAGTAGATCATAATAAAAAAAATATCCAAATTTAAGTGGAGTACAGGCAGACATGTGTCTCTAGATTCGTGATCATTTAACTATATGTAAGAGAACCCAGAATTGATATATCATTAAAGGACAAAAAAAGAAAGTGATGCAACATTTTACAAAGGATTTGTTAAAAGTTACCTGTTAAATTGTAAGTTTGTACATGTATAGGTACTTGGTGGCCACTTGGAGTTCAGGACATTTACGAATAGATAAATGTAAATCATCAGTGAACACTGAAGATTCATGACAGTTTAACACATTGTGTTTAGCAGCGGAGTATATGTAAATTGAGGTTCAAAAAAAGTAAATAGCTTTTAAGAACACATACAGGTTAGTTACACTTAAAGTCTGAATGGTGACATTAACTTTGCTGTGTTGTGAGAGCCACTTCAATATGATTCACCTGTTATTGACATGAAAACTGATCTTCAGGTATAAAGTTTTAACTGCCCAAAGAATTTTGTCACTATTCATCATATGTCTTTGAACAAATAAATAATTATGGTTTTACATTACCCCAGCAATATTACAGGGATATCATGATGGCATTTTATTTGAACCATTTCTATTCTTCTGATTGACCTGTTTTTTTCCCTCCCGCAGGTGGAGTCTCTCAGTGAGTATGGAGACAGTCGAGAGAGAGTTAAGCACTTCACATTTGATTACTGTTACAACTCGTATGATCAGCCTCAGTCTCCCATCTATGCCTCGCAGGAACTGGTAAGACATTGATTTTTATACATCTCTAATCAAACATTTTCAGTCCTAATATAGCAGTTTTTTTTTTATAGTCACTCAGAATCCAGAATCCATGATGCAGTTTTTCTTAAAGACCATATAATGCATAATAATATATTGTACTTTTATTTGCAGGCTTGATTAATTACATATAATTGTCTGTGCCAGTGATTGACGTATTGGTGCATTTTTCTGCCTTAATTAATTACAAAACAAGTATTCTCTAACAAAAGGTTATTTTATTAGCATGCAAAATTATGCGTAATTATTTTGCAGGACTGGCAGAATTACTTTGAGATGAATAATGGCATGTGTATATTTTCACCACTGACTTCAGAATTTTATATTTTGCAGCCTTTTGTTATTGTCAAGATCTAAATACAGACACTGCAAAAGTCAATTATTTTTAGAATTTGTTTTGATCCAATTACTCTAGCCTGGTATTAGTTTTATCTGATATAAAGCCTCACTTTACCAAACCATTGATAATCAGCATTGTTACATTTGCCTACATTTTAACAAAGAAATTTACATTGTAAACAAGGATTATTGAAAATGCTTTGTGACTGCTGATCAATACATCTATAGTGATAATAATAATGCGATAAATAAGAAATTAAAGGCTGAACAGTCACTGAAGGTAGAATGAAACCTGTGTGCTGGAGATGTGTAAATAATGGTGACTACCTATCAATTTAAAAGTGTGCCTTCAACTTACCTGGAGCACATAGTTGAGATTCTATAACCAGGTAAAGTGCTGCCTAATCTCTACACTTTGATTTACCTGTCGTTAGTGCTGTGTTCACAGCGGCTGCCACTTGGGACAGGCTTGATTAAATATATGAGCTAATTTGTGTCATTAAATAACACTTTATTCCTAGCTCACATTAGAGAACCACAGGAGCACTATACTTGGTGGATTTGCCCAAAATTAATGGCAGTGACTTAGCACTAAAGCTGAACTAAATATTAAATTACATGTATGCCAACTGAGTTCTAATTAGTTGTTGGCATTTTTTTAAAGCTTAGACCAAATTTCAGTGGCTAATTGTCACGAACTTAACACTTGTAATTGTTAAATTACAGTCTTTGTTGAACTATCATAGCTTTCAGAAACATTAACTAACCATTTAGGTGACGATCGAAATTGAACTTATATGCCAGGCAGAATGTACTTTCTGAAATCATTCTTGGCTTTTATAATTATGTTTTGAACTGCTCTAGATAGATGGGTTTGTTGTTGACTTTTTATATGTGGCTTTGGGTGAATGAGCAGTTTATAGAACAGAGATGTTTTATCTTTGATCTGTAAATTAAGACCCATGTACATGTAGCACTTACAGAAACATTGACTGAAAATTATTTAGATTTTATTTCACTCAGACATGACAGATCTCAGGAGGGTTGGCCAATGGTACAAGGTTCACATTGCCCATGTCTTATGCTCTGACAATTACATACAGGTAATTGTTTGTTCAGGTAATGGTCAATTAAAGGTTGGCACAATGCAAGGTTAAGGTGTGTACTGTTATAGTGTGTATGTGTGGGAGGGGTAGTGGCCAGGTGAGAACAGATTACTGAAGTGAAGTAAATACATGAGTACATACAGTCCAGCAGTTGACCTGCACCATAACTGATCAGTCATAAATACATGTAAGCAAACTGTCAGGACAGGCTGTTACCTCTGTCATGTGAGTGAATCAGATCTGCCTACATGCTCAAGTGTGAGAATGTCTGCAATCACCGTGGTCATCCCCCTGCCCACTTGGGATATTAGTTCTGTATACTATCCCTGAATCCGTTTTACATGTTTCCAAATTGTATACCATAGTTTTGGGTGCATTCATCAATGTTTGCAATAATTTAGGGGCAAACGAAGATTTATCGATTTTCATGAATATTAATGTCAGCAGATTAATCCTGTTATTGTAGAAGTTGTGTTTGTGAAAACATTGCATTAAGTATTTCAATAGAAGTATTTACAGTTTACCAACGTGTCATTGTATCGAAAATATTGCTTACATTGCTCATTTCTGTATTTTTGGATCATGGAAGTCTCTGTTGTTCATGTTAAAAAGTGTACAGGTTTTGTGATGTCGTGTAAGAACTTTCATTTCACACTGTTCCAAGGATAGGTTTGTGCATGTTTTTTTTTTCCGTCCTAACAAAAGCTACAAATTGAACACATACACATATATACAAGATAACTTGAACAGAAAACTGTTACCCCACCACCAAAATTCTTTGCAGTCCACCTTTAAGGAAATCAGTGCTTTTGAAGAAACTTTATAAGGCCAAAAATGTATCATAGGATCCATGTCAGTCCATTGGAATTCATTTACACTTAAGGTTGGTATTTTAATTGGAAAGACATACCATTGACAAAGATAGATTTGTAAGAACAAAATATTGACCGTGAAGAGGACATGTTTGTAATAACCATCCATGTACAGAGATCTGCTCCTGACAGCCTAGCACTAACTTGCCAGACAAAGCCATGACTGATGGCCCCCCTTGTTAGTCCCCTCCCAGAGTGTTTGAGCCATCAATAGCCCCTTCTGTAGATCTGAGGATTACACAGTGCCGCTAAACCCTACTCCTGTAATCGGTTACCTGCCTGACTAGAGAGACAAACTTTTTGACAGATCTGTTTGTCAGAGCTGCATGATCAGACCAGGACCTTCTGGTCTGGACTCTAGCCAACCATAATGACACTTGACATTGTGGATGTCAGGAGCTGTTTGGTTCTTTTGTTAGGGTCAGTACATGTGCAGTGTATAAGCACAGGATGTTTTCTGAAGGCAATAGATACATGATATAACTGTGAAACACAGCTTACAAATATAACTGAGTCATTGTGTGTATATTTGAGGTGATGGACTATCCATAGGTAATTAAGTTGGGGGTCAAACTTAAGTTTATTAGCAATTAATGCAGCTGAGAGTAAAGTCAAGGAAGTGATAAGCACTAGTACAGATAAGATCCATTATGCATGAAATTTGATTTTAAAGCTGACTTAAATCATGGAAGAACTAAATAACGAAATAAATCATATAGACTTGATTATTATACATTTAGAACAAAGGAGCATTTCCTATAAATAATTTGTGTGCTATTATTATAAGAGTGAAAGTAAAGCATACATTTAAAGGGGATATAATTGAGGTGTACATCCTGGTAGGCCTGGCCATACCCCTGATCCTTGCCTCAATCAAACAAGCATAGACATGTGGAGGAGGATGTGTATTTAACAGTGGCTACATGTTGCTGTCAGCAGCCTTGTAGTGTAGGCTGACATGCCAGAGATACCAGCATGTCTGCGAATGCCCTAATGCAGTTCCTGCCCAACTATTACAACCCATGCTGGCTGGGTGATTGGTATATACAATGTGGAGACCCATAATCACATTTTTTTAAGAGGGAACTGTAACATGTACATTCAGGACTACAGTCGGTTTCCAAGAAACTACATATGTATTGTCTTCACAGAATTTCACTCCAAAAGAAAAGTTTCACTCAAGATTTCAGACAGCTGAAATGGCTGATTTCAGGCCTTCTGCTTGGTTGTTTTGTCTGAGGTTGAAACCATTAGTGTGGTTATAAGCAGCGCAGTATGAAGACAAAGACGGAAAAGAGACTGCCATCTCACTCAACTCCTGAAGTTCTGTTTATGATTTGCCTGGAAACGGTTTGATTTTTGTAGCAGTGGAATTTGGATGTATTATAAATTCCAGTGTCTGGTTTGGTTTGCCTGTTTTCTGCAGTGGTTCTGTCAGTCAGCAGGTTTGTGGAGCATACTTGCCATTTCTTCTGTTATCAGTGCTGGTGTGAAATAAACAGCTGGGCTATAAATAGGCTAAGTTTGACCTAATAAAGTGGTTAGCAGGAGGCTGGTTAAACTCCAGTACCATGAGGACTCCATCCTCAATTGTACCCATGAACTTCCTCATAACTCCACGACCCACAGTTCCAAGCCCCAGCAGCTATCTACACTAACAGCCATTACACTTGCAGAGGACTTGCATATACATGTATATATATATATATATATGGGAAAAAAAAATAATAAAATGCCTAACTTTCTACTTTCTGTTATATTCCATCTGCAGTTTCAAACTTCATGTTATTTTTAAGGAATATATGAAAATATATTACAGTTATATGAAAATATATTCCTTATATTCCTTATACATGTATTCCTTATACATATATATATATATATATATATATATATATATATATATATTCCTTATACATATATTCTTTGAAAATAACATGAAGTTTGAAACCGCAGTTGGAATATAACAGAATGTAGAAAGTGTAAAGAGCTCTATTTTATGCCCTGTGTTTATGACCGTTACCCACATGTTTAGTGTCTGGCATACTCACTTGGAGTGTTTATGGTTCATGTGCAGCTGTCTTACAGGGTCTATATGTACAGTTATCTGTGTTTTGATGCAGCCAGTCGCCATATATATACGAGATATGCTACTGCCCACCGTTTGACTATAAGTGCATTTACTTGTATAAGTCGCTCAAGATGTAACCAAGCCATTTGTGCTATGAAATGGTATTTGAATCCAAGTTTTACATCTAAGTAACTGTTCTGTATTTGAATTTTAAAAATTTGCCCAAAGAATTGCATTTTCACGGGCATTAAATATCACTTTTGATGCTGAGACGTACATTTTGCAAGTATGATATCCTCCAAAATAAACGTCAAGACAATTAACTTTCTAAGAACAGTAGAACTCTCATAATCAGATAGTATAAGCAAATTTGTGGTGGTTGAAGTTTAAGGTGAAATTGACCATCTAATGTATTATAGAGGTGAAGTTTTTTATTATAATACTGGCTTTAATGTCAAAGCATCACAGAAATATTATGCTGTCTTTCTCGATTATTTTAATGTAATTTCCTAAAACTGGCTGTATAAAAGTAAAAAACAGTGCTCTCTGTACCATGTAAAAGTGTAAAAGATTCAGTTGAAATATAGTGTTCCGTGTTGAAAATATTTATTTGGCATTGGAATTTAAATGTTTCCAGTTTTTTTATCTTTTGCTACTTTTGTTTCTGTTTTGGAATATGGCAACCTTGACTTGCATGCATGGATTCCTTGAAATGGAAGGCATGTGTAAGCATGCATATGGTCAGCTGAAATGGAAGGCATGTGTAAGCATGCATGTGGTCAGCTGAAATGGAAGGCATGTGTAAGCATGCATGTGGTCAGCTGAAATTTATAGTGCTGAGTGCTTGTCTCTGTGTCAAAAACCAGTTTGAATCAGTCCAAGAATTTCAGGGTTAAAGTTCTGTACAATATCCAACACATGTTTACTGTTTGTCAGAAATCCTGTAGTTGATATATGAAGTTGTGTGCATGGTTTCTTCATTGACTCAGTCTGTGACCAGTGATGTCCAGAAGCTGTGAAAACAGAGTTTATCTTCAATATACTTAGGGGGGGAGGGAGGGGGACAAAGCGTGAGCTGTGAAAATACATTGGAGTATATGTTGATATGCTAACTTTGTTGCCTTTCTTAAGTCTGGTGGTTTTCTGCACCAACTTGCTCTCTCTGGTTCAGTGAGAGTTTACTGGGTTGTTTCTATCCATTCCCACTGGCCATGCAGTTCATCTGCAGTGTGGTCAGCTATAGTGATCCTGGAAAAAACTTGGATAAAAAGTGTAGTACCTGGAGGATACAAGTAACTGTAAAAAGATTCAGAAGCAGGGAGGCACTTTTGACACTTTTAATAAGGAAAAGGAGAAAAACATAAAAATACCTAAGACAACCTGTCTTGCATGTATGTATGTATGTAGCTTTAACCCAGACATGTTGGTAGACTACGATGATCTGTGCTAACAAGATAACATGGGGCATGTGCAACTGCTTGTCAGTGTAGATACAGATGTGATGGCTGGGTGTCTGTGCATAGAGTGGGGGTATGGGGTAAGATGAGTCACATGTAGCACACACTGCATGGAATAGCATGCAGGAGCGAGAGCGGATGGCCATGGGCAATAGTTACTGTTCCTAGGTTGATGCAGGGCTAGTCTCATGGGTGGGGTGGGGTTGGGGGGAGGAGGGGGATAGGACTGGGTACATGCTGTCAGGGTACTTGGACCTGTCACTGAGCAGACCTGGGTACTCAACTTATCTGGTGTGGGTAGGGGAAGGTTTACTAGTGGCTGGGTACATCCCAGGGTCGCATTATCCGCTGCATGTGCAGCACATGTGCTAGGTCAGCTTATTAGCTACATGTGAATACATTTTATGTACATACAATATACCTACATGTGTACATGTCAGCTGCCCTGCTGCTTCTGTGTTCTGCAGGTTCATAATGTCCTAAAGACTGACGGATGTGAAATGTACTGTAATTCTTCAACCTTTTTGCATGTTTGCAAGGTGTTAATTCAAGCATATAATTTAATTCAAGGGCATTATTCTGTGTTGACCGATAAAATTTTACTTTTTATGAAACCCTGAAATTGGCCAATCCAACCAATGTGATTTTGTCTCCAAAATTTAATTATAAATGAGCATAAATTGAACTGAAGTTGCTTATTCATATGTGAAAAGGTTGAGGAATTTGAGTATTCATGCACCCAGCTCAAATGTAGGTCTTAACTTGCAGCAGTGTGGTGTTAAGGTTTTGTCAGAAAAATCCCATCAGTGACCAGATGGTTCTGCTAATAACAGTCAGTGTAGTTGCCTAATTTAATTCTGAAATGGATCAACACAAAGTGTTGGGATAGTTATGGAGAATAACTGCTTCTAATGTGTTAGATGGGTCTCTGCAGCTGTGTTCATTGCTTGTGCATTGTGATGTTTGGTGGTTTTAAATAAAGAAGTAATTTAATTGAACAAAACACAATTTGCACTCATGGATTTACATCTGTTGAAATGTTCTTGTTTTATCTGGTGATTGTGTAAATACTCATGAGATATACATACTCAAAATATACTTCTATAATTTGTCCAAGTTTGAACAACACATATGTGATCTTATCAGATCTAGTCATGTAGCTTCTACAAAGCAAAGACTTGCATAAAAAGAACTGGCGAAAATATTTTAAAGTGAATATCTAAGTTTTAGCAGTGACTTTGTTTGAAGTACCAACACAGATGACAACACAGTGAGTTTGTGGAAAGGTAATACTTTTTGTGCTGTTGCTTTTAATACTTTGATGTAATTATAAAGTCCCTCAGCTGCTGAAATCTATTTGCACCTAGCTGTTGGGTTTTCAGGGTATGTACACTTACATGAATTAACATGCTGATTAGCATGCTGTGATAATGTCACATATAATTGTAGGTAAATAAAAGTGAAATCTAAAGGGTATCAGAATACTGCCCTGTAGAATTCTCCTGTCAAGAGATAAACAGCTGTTGGCAATGTGCCAATGCACGAAAAATTAGCAAATCAAACACCAATGTGTGCAGCTACACACATTGGGTCAATGCTTAACAAGATCTGTATAAACTGATTGTGAAAACATTTGTGTTTCACCCAAGTGTAGGATAAAGGAACTAGCATGTACCTGTCTGACCTTTGACATGTGGATTAATAGGGTGCATATAATGAAATATAAAGATATGTCATCATGAACGTAGATAATCTTTCACTTAAGAAAGGAATAAGTGCCATTGGTGCATTAAAGTCTATCATTGGTATTAAATCATCAAAAATCTGACCGATCAGAATGACATCCTATATTTATATGCAACACATAATATGTAATATGTACATAATATGTACATATTATTGACATGCAATATAAAGATATGTCATCATGAACGTAGATACAAAAGGCTGCCCAAAACACCCATTTTATCTTGTATATGCTCCACTTTCAAGTGGGTTCCATTTTCAAAGCTCTTTTAATCTTTTCAAAACTCTTTTAAATCTATAGGATTAAGACTGTCAATATATGAAATGAAGTATTGGTTTTCAAAGCATATAGTTTACAAAAAGCATCTGTCAAGAAATTGACTGTTACCTTCCAACCTCTGCTTACATGTGCAGTATTTGTCTGAACTACGAACTGATGTTGTGATACTATAATTGCAAATGAGCAGTTTAAATTTTATCATGATGTCTCTGATTTTTCGTTTATTTAAACAATTTGTTTGTTTTGTGGACCGATCGACTAGTTTACAAGAAAAGATTTGCCAGTGGCTACAAGTAATATACATGTAAATGCATATAGTGCATACAGTAGTTGCTGTATAGTAAATTATTGCTCTGGTGTTGCAAGTCTAGTCTTACATTGAAAGCGATTGGCGTTGCCATGGCAATGGAAACAGGTAACTTCAGGCAAATGGATTTGATCTTGGAAATAATTGTATTTTTCTGCAAACATTGTGGTATTCTACCCTGTAGATGATCCTCATTGATTTAGAATTCCTGGTTAGATTTGTACATGTAGACTAACCTTGCTGTACACTTTTGAGGAAGCAATGCTACTTGTAGCACTGGATAAGATTCATGTACTTTTATATATCATCAAAAAAGTTGATATATGTGGGACAAGACTCTTTTCTGACTGCTTCATGCATGTAAAAAGTTTGCATTCTGCTCAGAAAGATAATAGTAATCATTTTTAACAAAGGCAAATACTTCGATCTTTAATAGGCCGGTCATTTGTCTCATCTGACAAGTTTGAAGTATCCAGTACTAAATCTTGAATTGACTTTTTTTAACTTGTCTCATGATCACACAGGTAATTGGTTTGTGACAGGTGATGGGTGCCCTTGAGCATTGATTACTACCCTGCTCATGTCACTGACATGGGTGGAATGACTCTAGCTCATAGGGATATACAGGTACACATGGATATAGGCTGGTCAGTCTGACAGTGGTCACAGGGGGAAATTTCTGTTGATTGGTCATTGGGTGATCTGGTCGAATCTAGATCTCAAAGCCCTGTATTGATGACATTAGTGATGTCAGTGACCTGACTTCACTTATTCACCTTTAGTTGTCTGATTGACCTCAGTGTAAAGAGGAAGTTGTTACCTAGCAACCGTTAGCTCTGGAATTATCCAGTGCTTCTGCAGGTGTTGTGCACGATATTAGCTATTGGTCACCTTCTGACATAGATCATCTGATCAGTGTAGATGTAGAAGTGGACCTCCAGTGCCCTCTGCTGACCATTTGTCTGAAGGAAATATTATCAATAGATGTACATGTTCCCCTGGGGAAACTACATGTAGTTTAAATTTGCGTGCCATAGATGAATAATACATCTTCAGTAAATGTGATTCTCTATGTTTTGGTATACTTTCACCTATAAACCATGTGTATCCAAAACCATGTGATCCCAAACTGGTGATCTAACATGTCAGTCCAATGTTTGTCCCATTGCTTTCCATTATATTTAATACTGTTAACTGACTGGGACCTTCTTTGCTGAGGTGGTTAGCATGCCAATGTGGAGCACTGACACAGGAGTCGCTGTGAGTTCAAGTCCAGCTCAAGCTGTCTTCCTCTGTGGCTGTATGTGGGAAGGTCTGCCAGCAACCTCTGGATGATCATGAGTTTCCCACGAATGGTCATACATAAACCAGTCAAGTTTATAAACCTCATAAACCTCTTGTCAATTTCCTCACACCATACTGTTGATCGGTATCGCATAAGTGAAATATTCTTGAGTATGGTGTAAAACACCTGTCAAATAAATAAATATTTACTCTAACTGACTACTAAGATTCTAAAATCAATGATATCTATTTGCCACCTCAGTATGCCCCCCCACCCAACCTCAGTTCTGATGCCAATGCATTGGGTGTGTCAGTATTTATTTATTGTTTTGATTGGTGTTTTATGTTTTACTGAAGAATATTTCATTTACATGATGTCAGTCTGCATTATGGTGGGAGGAAACCAGACAGAGCCTGAGGACACGATATGCCTGTAGCTCAGTGACATTATATTGTTACTGAGTGGAGTATTGAGTCTTCTGTATGGTATTCCAGTGAGGCAGCACATCAGCAATAAGACCAACAAGACACCATTGTGATGAGTATAAGTCACACCGGACGGTAAAACCAGAGCATTGACGACAGTTTGATAGTTGCCAAATGATCACAGGTAACAGGTGAAATACGGCCTCTTGTCAGTTTTCCTCAGTTAGGGTTTTATTCTAACTGCTCATGTAAATGATTAAATAGTAGTAAAGTACATGCCCTCTAGCACCATGGCTTGAGCAAAAATGCATTGCCATCATTTGCATTTTAAAAGATGTCACTGGTCTAGAATTACTCAGAATTACTCATCTCATTTAATATGCAATCACATTACTATGTCATGAATACTTATGGCGTTAGAAGATAAGTTAAATCTGAACCCCCCCCCCCCCCCCCCCCCCAAAAAAAAAAGAAAAGAAAACATGTGCGTTTTGAAGATGAAAGAATGACATGTCTCCAAATTCCCTGGAATGCTAAGGACTATTGGATGTATAATAACTGCTGTTTCACATAGCATTCTTCTTTAATTATATTGAGAACGGAAAGAAATCTGACACGGAACAGTTCATTATGGTGTTAAACTTTGGCAGTAAGTCAGGTCTGAGGTAAATTAAAGCTGTTGGCAGCTGACCAGATATTTGGTGCCCAGATAAATACAGACACGTACATGTAACAGAGCAGCTTACAATCAGATGTATACATGTACATGTAACAGAGCAGCTTACAATCAGATGTATACATGTACATGTAGCAGAGCAGCTTGCAATCAGATGTATACATGTAAATGTAGCAGAGCAGCTTACAATCAGATGTATACATGTACATGTAGCAGAGCAGCTTACAATCAGATGTATACATGTACATGTAGCAGAGCAGCTTACAGTCAGATGTATACATGTACATGTAGCAGAGCAGCTTACAATCAGATGTATACATGTACATGTAGCAGAGCAGCTTACAGTCAGATGTATACATGTACATGTAGCAGAGCAGCTTACAATCAGATGTATACATGTACATGTAGCAGAGCAGCTTACAATCAGATGTATACATGTACATGTATATATGTAAACTTAGCCTACACACTTGTGCTTTGCATGCTTTAAGAGTAAGGGTTAAATATGTACTTTGTATGTACCTGGCAACAGGTTTGTTGATAAATTGTCAAACAAATAGGTACAAGGTTATAAATTATGATTTCAAAACATTGTATATCATAGTACATGTAGTGTGTGCTGTCCCTTAACTGGGTCAGGTGGCTTTGAGAAAGCGAGTGGAGAAACTCACTGTAAGCAGGTTGAATAAAGGTGTGAGATGCCAGCATGATAGTCGATCAGTTTCAGAGTTATTCATTAGAGTTATTAAGAAATTATCTTGCATGTAAGTGTATTATAATATGAGATTATTTCTTTATTAACTTTTAAAACTATTGGATTAATGATGGTTTCTGCTTCACAGGCACAATTTTATGTCTAGGGCATATGTATATTATGTGATGTTACCAGGGACCTGATGTTGATCTTTAAATCTGTGCTGTCTGAGGTTGATAAAGATTCCTAAACTTCGTTATAATTGCCCATTTTATGTCTCATTCTATTGAGTGAGTGGAGAGTTCCTAATTTGGCAAGATGCAGGCATTTTCGTGAGACATGAACACATAACATATTTGCTGTAATCAGTCTGCGTTTCGTCTGAAATTTGATATTTACATCAGTTGAACACCTAGACACTGGATATAGCCATTTTTGAAGAATACTGTGTAACCCCAAAACTCAGTCAGATAACTCAGTCACTTAAGAAGGTTAGAAAGCTAACAAAATGACTTTAGCATAACATGCTAACCTGCGATCATCTGGTTCACTGATCACTTAGGTACCCTGTTAAAGAGTTAGTTCCACTCTCTTAGGTGGTCTGCCAAGTGTGTGAATGCATCTTTTATTTAACAAGCGTGTTAAACTGTTACCAAAACCTTTGATGGATGAGTTGTAAGGACAGAACAATAAAGCTCTTGAAACCCGTTATTGCTGGTTAAAAAGGGTTGTACTCCCATGAGAATCGCATACCTCCTCTGCTGGAGGTCCTCACATTCCAGGTGATCAACTTACCTGGACAGCTTATTGATCTTCACAGAACACAATTATTGTTGCAGTCCCTGAAGACTTCAAACTGTAACAATTAGCAGTGGCATTTATTTTCTGTCCATTTATTTCTCTCTGCCATGACCTGATGTAAAAATTGTTTTTTTTTTTTTTAAATTTGCAAGAGCTTACCTGTATTGTCATTGACCAGATGATCTAGATTGTAATTCTGCAGATTAAAGGCCCTTGAACACAGAGGATTCATTCTCGAATCCCTCTATGGTTTTGTGTCAGAAGATTGTGGCAAGCCTGGTTGGATTCTGGCATGTGAAAAATTGACAAATTCATGACCACAGCATTCATCACCAGTCAAATAGATACATATAATTTGAAAGGTGATATGTAATTGTTTATGAACAAGCAAAATACATGTGTAGTTTACATTTCCACTTTTTGTTTTCCCATCTTGAACCAACCTGCCAACAGTAGCAGACCCACACACCAAATCAGGCTTGTTATGTCAAGCATTTATTCTGTCTATAAATTTGAACTCTGCGCCATATTGTGCAGACTGGCACAGGTTGTAGAGAATGCCACAGGGTAACCTTTTAGATTCACTACATGTACTTGTATCATTTAACATTGTCCAATTTCACCTTCAAACAACTCCTCAGTGTTTATCGTTACTAATGGGCATTGTTTATTACATCATCCCTTAGGCTATGTGCAATGGGCTACACACAGCTGTAACATATGGCAGTGCAGTCTGGGTGGGGATTGGAGCCCTCTCAGGCTCCAGAGTATATGAGTGCACTGTTGAACCAGAATATATTTGGGTGCGTTATTAGAGGGTGGTTAAAGCCTATACATGATAAATGTGATTTGTCAGTCAGTGTTGTGTCAGAGATCACTAGTTGTTAACAGTCTGGATAGCTGCCAGCTGAACACCCTTAGATGTACATATATTTGTACATCAAACAGCCTGTCATTCAGACCTCACTGTAGAGCCTGTCATGGCTTTATTTACTATGCTCAAGATATATCTTGACACTGACGTGTAATTGTAAATTTCAAGCACCTGTACACATATTTTGTATACATGTACTTTTTTTGTTGATTTTAGACATTGCTTTCACTGTTCAGAAAACTGCTAACAGAACATTGTTGTTAAAATCCAGTATACACATTTATTCAGCCATGTATTTAATGACTTTGTTATCAAAATGTTAAGAAACCTAAACCCTGTATGCAGTAATATATATCAGGATTTATCAAAGCTCTATTTTTAAAGGCTTGTTGTGAGGTCACTCTATTCAGAAAACCGTACTTTCTCCGTCAGGAAAGTACAGCAGCCGTAATTTCCTAAATTCCTCTGACAGGACTGAATTGATAACCAAGCATATTTGAGCCATGTCGCCATATATCAAGTATCAGAACAAAAACATATCCCCATGCTATTTGCGCACTTCTTATCCACACTCCTTCCCACAGCTAAATACAGAAATCGTTTATTATGTAACAGTTGACCAGTGCGAGTTTTGGTCAAGTGGTTGATCAGGTAGCTGACAAGATGTATTGGTTATCTGCAAGATTCCCTCACCCAGACATCTAACTATAGTGGGTTGATCTTGGTAGGATGGTTGACAAGGTTCCCTGCAAGATTAACCGCACACAAATATATGAGCAGTGTGGGTTTTGGTCAAGTCGTTGACCAGATAGCCGACAATGTGTGGTTGTTCCTGCAAAATTCCCCCATCCAAACATCTGACTATATTGGGTTTTGTCTTGGTAAGGTCATTGACAAGGTTCCCCTGCAAGATTCCCCACCCAAACATCTGACCACTGTGGACTTTGTCCAAGTAGTTTATTGTATGGCTGGGTAGGTCAGGGTTTGTACAAAGTCATGGAATTTTTTTGCCAGGCTTGAAGAGTCATGAGATTGGACTTATTCAGTATGAAACCTGTAGGTGCGTCTGACTATTAAATGGTGGGTTTTTAATGAAAAACACTTTTAAAGCAAGGAGGATCCAACTGTTCATTGTTAAGCTTGTTCATGTATATCAGACATTGAATCTTTCTGTTTTGGTTGTAGCTGTTCCAAGACCTGGGTACAGAAGTGCTGGAAGCAGCCTTTGAGGGGTACAATGCCTGTGTGGTTGCTTATGGTCAGACCAGTACTGGGAAGACCTACACTATGATGGGGCATCATGTGAGTGATATGTCCGTCTGGATGTTCGTCTTGTCAGAATCAAAATGATCACATTTGTGGATAAGTGAAATAGTGAGTCCTCTTGAAGACCAAAGTAACCAAAGGCATCATCGAGAAAAAATAAATTGTGAAATGATGTGCACATCATAAAGATAGTTTTAATATCTTTGTTAAATGCACATTGTATATTGTAGAGTATTGTGGTAACTCCAACAATTTCTTGAAAAGTATTTCTTTTTGAGTTTTCTTGAAAATTGTTAAAGCAAAACCAAATTATTTAATCCTGCATCTCCTTGTATCTTTTGTTGGAGTTACCACAATACTTTACTTCATGAAGCTTATCAATGGAGAGGGAAACATTAATTACATTGTATATACTTGCACTGCTACTCTGATATATATTGTGTTTATGTTTTTTTCTTCTCCTAGGGTGAAGTGGGTCTAATTCCAAGAATATGTGAGGTAAGTCATATTGGATCTTTGTACACAATCATAAATTTGTGCCTGACTGCTTTACTGCTCAGTATGTGGATGTCACATGGTATTGATGAGTTATGATCGGCTTTGCTTCCAGGGGTTGTTTGCAAGGGTTGATGACTATGAGGCTGACGAGATCACCTTTAGAGTGGACATCAGGTAAGAAAATACATTAGTAGATTGTGTTTACATCCCTCACTGGTCGAGCAGTCTGGCCTTTGTCCAGTGAGGTCATGTGTTACAGTCTTAACTTATGCTGGTGACTTTGTCAGACTCCATTGTCCATTTCTTAAAAAGGTAAATAATTGGATTTAGATTTAAAGCATTCAAAATACATTTAAATTAAATGAATACCAGTGTCCATGGTATTTATCTTTCTGCTACATGATGGCTGATGTTTTGTCTCGGACATTTCTTGTACTTCTAACTTTCCACTATGATGTTGCTCATACCCGAATAAACATCTCTTATCCATGTCATGTGATTTTCAGTTACCTGGAAATCTACAATGAGCGTGTGCGAGACATGCTGAACTGTAAAGACAATGAGAGGTACACCCTGAAGGTGCGGGAACATCCCAAGGAGGGGCCCTATGTTCAAGGTGAGAAGGTACCTCTTCATATCGGTCAGATCATTGAGGAGTGGTCTGTTTAATATCACTCCAGGGCTATGACAGCGACAAGTGATTTGACTCACCAGGTCATATTGTTGACATTGACTGCGAGTTGAAAAGATTTGAATTGTGACTAATGATCGCTTAAATAACAATCTTAAAGATGACCACAAACACTCTTACACATTTTAAGAAAAGAGGAAATTGTACACTGATCATACAGTGGCAGTGAGGTTTTTCACATGTACTTTAGACAGACATTATACAGATTCTGACACCACATACTACAAGTTCTTGTGAAATCTGACAGTTAATCCACACTTACGTAAACATTGTTATATTTCTCACTTTTGAGCCTGTGAAATGTAGAGTACTGACTTATCTACGTTCAAAATGATATCTTCAGTCAAGCCCAGTTTTTACTGTGTGTTTTTGTAGACCTGTCCAGACACCTTGTGAAAGATAACGCTGAAATACAGACTTTGCTGGAGAAGGGCAATGATCTCAGGTGAGTGTTAAAAACTCTCTCAGGTATTGTCTTGATATTCAGGAAGACAAAATTCACATTATGACATCAGAACTCATTGTTAGGAATTTCAGTTTCAAGAATTTTGTGAGGACTGTTTTGTATTTCAGTTGCTGTGATGCAGTGTATAGACCTGAAATGTCTATTTGGAGTTGTTGTAGACAAAGATAGTTTCCTTAAATATATATAACCACAAACCGTGAAAATATAAATGAATTATTTCTGAATGTGCCTTTAAACAACATGAAATGAGTGAATAAATAAAATTAAATATAATCTTGTGGATTTGAATCATGCATTTTGTGCATTATCTTTCACTTTCGGTTTCAGAGTGACGGCTGCCACTCACATGCACGACCACAGCAGTCGCAGTCATGCCATCATTACCATTACATTTACACAGGTAAGCACCTACAAGTTAACTAATGACTGTTAAAACAGCAATGCCTAACCCACAAGGTGCTAGGGCCCTCAGTATTGGAGGGGTGTGGCTTTACATGTACATGTAGGTCAGGAAGTTTTATCAGGCATTGGTTTCCCACCCATAAACATGATTGCCATTGTACCTACAAGAGAACAGCGCATTGATTACAACATTGAACAGCAATTATTGCCTGTCATGTGTGTATTCTTTCTGGGTTGCAGTTTGAACTGTTGTCAGTACAACAGGCAGTCTACATGTATGTTTACTTGTAATCGGTGCCATTACATTCTGCCTCCAAGGGTGACTGAAACCAATCTTAGTTCTTCTTAACAAAATGTTCCCTTGTAGCTCAAGAATGAATGTAACTGTTGTTAAAGACTTCAAAGGGACTGAATATTGATCACAGGTAGAAAGTAGCTATGTTGATATTGTTAGTATGACTGGATGCATGACTGTGTATGAATGACTTGTATAAAGGCTAGACTCACCTGTAACTGTATTGTAATTAAACCTGCCTGCCTTGCGAGTGGAGCCAGGGCTAAAGAGCTGATCATCCAAGGGGAACAACTTTTACACAGGTGTATTACAGCTCATTAGCCACATGTGAAGTGAACCGTGACAAAACTTCCAGGAAGCGAAATCATGCAGCGCTTTTTGAATCAATATTATCATTGCTGTCAGGAGATTTGATGTCTTGTAACAAGTCGTTTAAATATTAAACCCTTGTAGCTACTGGTCATTTATTAGCTGATTATTCTGATAGTGCTGTACAATGTGTAGAATGACCTGATGACTTTCATATAGCTGTCTGGCTTGTCAGTAGATACAAGAATGTAAACACATTCCAACCTTAATGAAAAGACACATGTAGATGTACATTCAAAAATGGTATCAGAAACAAATGATCCTTTCAGAAACGTACCTACCATCTCCTACACTGTGACATATACATGTATACTGTTGCAATCAATGCTTGAAAAAATTTTTATTTGTCATAATGTTTCATGATTAAATAATAAGAAATTTTAATGGTAATTCATTATAAACTTTTTCATACACCTGTGTTTTTGTTTCATCAGGCCTCTCTAGTAGATGACCTTCCCAGTGAAATCATCAGTAAGATTAACCTTGTGGATTTAGCTGGCAGGTCAGTAAATGTACTGTATATCTGAGTTTGTGTTACTGCGTACCAAACAGGCTATTCTCCTGGATTATTTGTGTCTTACACCTGAGTTAGTGGGTTTGTACATTTCAGATATCAGGATTTTGCCCCTAAGTTATATGGATTTACAATGCACACTTTCTGTTGTAGGGAGTGTTCAGAGTACATGTACATGTGGCCAAAACAACATAAGTTATTAGGGTAATACACCGGAGATATTGGTGTTTTTACACATGTTATATTGGGGTAAAACACCTGAGATATTGGTGTTTTTACACATGTTATATTGATGTAATACACTTGAGATATTGGTGCTTTACAAGTGTTACGTTGAGGTAATACACCTGAGATATTGGTGGTTTACACATGTTGTTTTGGGTAATACACCTGAGATACACATGTTATATTGGGGTTATACACCTGAGATATTGGTGTTTTACAAGTGTTATATTGGGGTAATAGACCTGAGATATTGGTGTTTACACATGTTATATTGGGGTAATACACCTGAGATATTGGTGTTTTACCTGTGTTATATTGGGTAATACACCTGAGATATTGGTGTTTTACCCATGTTATATTGGCATAATACACCTGAGATATTGGTGTTTTACACATTTTATATAGGTGTTGTACACCTGAGATGTTAGTGTTATATTGGGGCTGTACACTTCTATTTATCTGGGGTTTACATCTGTGTTATAGAAGGTGTAGAATGCACACTTGTTATTGAGGTGGCACACCACAGCTGCTTGGGTTGTACATCTGATTTGTCGGGTTGCACATCTGATTTGTCGGGCTGCACATCTGAGTTATAGGAGCTGTTCCCTAGAGTTCCTGGGGTTGTCATCCTATGTTGTTGAGTCCCTATAAACATTTCAGCTCTTGGGGGATACACAACTGATCAGAAATTCAAATTTTGGGGTCTGTACAATAGAGTTATTGGAACTGTACACTAGAGTTATTGGGACTGTAATTAGAGTGGCTCTGGCTATACACCTGACTTAAGCAGGTTCTCACAGCTGGGCTGCAGGTGGAACTCAGATCAGATGACAATGACTCCACATAAGGAATATAGTTGAATGACCATGAACTCAGTTTTAAAGAAACTGTTTGAAATAATCAGTTTGTTGCTAGTTCTCTTCAGATGTCTCTTCATGAAGATGTGTTTCGTTTGCCGTGGCAGAAAAAAAATGTTATGGTAACTGGTAAAAAAAAGGAAGAAACATGAAAATATAGATATCTAAGCTATGCCCAGTATGGATATTCAGCTGCTTTCAGGAATGTGTGTGTTATTAGTGTGCATGTGTATATATATTACATGTATGGACTGATTGTTTCAGTGAGCGTGCAGACACCACTGTGAAGACGGGATACAAGGGCAGGTTAAAAGAAGGAGCTAATATAAACAAGTCTCTTGTCACACTGGGAAATGTCATTAAGTCATTAGGTATGAACTGTCATTCAAAACATGCAGTGTCAGCTTTCGTACATGTACATCATAAACAGTTAAATGTGTTTAAATCCTTAGAAGCTGATTTTTAATTTGGTATGGTATTGTGCAGTTAATGGATCCTCAATAAGCGGTTTGTTGTACATATATGAACGGTACAAAAAAAAAAAAACATACCTTGTACATTGTAGCTTGGAAGATAAATATATATACAAATTGCATTCCTTTCGTCAACTGAATGATAATTCAAGCTCATTATTTAAGTTTAAAATTAGCTTCAATCTCAGAATTAGTATTTTGGGGAAAAGGAGTATGTTAGGAATGTGTCCAATTTGTGAAATTATTTTAAAGCTAAGCAATCACCATGCTGTATTAAGCTGTTGAAAGATTACTTTAAATAATAGATGATTTAATTTTTACGAAATTACGTATGACTTTAGAACAACTACTGTATTACCCCAGGAGTTTGGCGTGTAAAAATGCACTTTAAGAAGGACATAAAGGCCTTTTGATGATACTTATGATGCCAACACCTAAGTTTTTCTGATGAGAAATTATTCAGACCTCACAAACCATAAGGTCAAACTTAAAATAAATTTTAAGTGAATTACAATAATTACCCTTTTGTACTACATTTGTGAAAAAAGTAGTTTGTGAAAATTGCATGAAATTTTAGTTGAAATGCTGTGTACAAGATATAATATTAAATGTTGAGCTCTGTTTCCCTCAGCTGAGAAGTCCTTGTTATCCTGGAGCACAGAGAGTATGTCCAGTTTACACAACAGCTCTGCCAGCGAGACCATGACAAGCCCTCACTCCAGTCCCCGTAAACAGCGTTCCTTCTACATTCCATACCGTGATTCCGTCCTCACCTGGCTGCTCAAAGACAGCCTCGGTGGCAACTCCAAAACCATTATGATTGCTAGTGAGTACTGCCAGTCCTTCTGTTTGTTACCTGTCCGGGGTTGGCCTGAATGGGTGGTGCTGGCTCAGATCATTGCTATACAAGGCTGTCCATTGTGTGACAGAGTGCATGCAGATTAACATGTGAAAACATAATAAATACCTTTTTGACTGATCAGTGTATAGGCATTGATCTTCACAAATACCTGATAACAACCTGTCTGCTCTGAAGAGAAAGAGATTCCTGATTAGTGAGTGGCAGTGCTGGAAATTTCTAGCTATTTCAGCTGACCTCAATCGCTTTACCCTATATGTTCATCAATATGCCGGATCAATGTGACAATAGACACTGGATGATTTATTACACGTGTATTAATATTTCATTGCGAATGATTAATTCACTCAGAACACCCGCATTTTTTCTCTTTATTTTTTACAGATGTTTGTTTTTTTTTTCATGAAATTGGGAGGGTGGGAATATTCAGTTTTTTGACCACCTTAAATTGCTATTCCATGCTATAACATACCACATATTGTATCCTGCTACATTTTGTTCATGCTATTTTAGTCAAAGAATCAGTGTACACAATAAATATTTTATAATGATATTCAAATATCATTAGTATTGTTCATAAGTTTAATGTATTTGACTCTCAGTCTGTTGTGGGATATCTTTTCACCTTTTATTAAAATGATATTTCCGATGTAGTAGAGCCAGTTTGAGTTGCAGTCTGTATGTGTACGAAATGACACTTGAAAACCGTTTATATTTCAGCCATAACTCCGGCCAGCTCATACTACAGCGAATCCTTGAGTACATTACGATACGCACAGCGAGCGAAAAGTATCATCAACAAACCAAAGATAAATGAGGTATGATCCAAAACCAGCTTGATCTCAGTGAATTTATTTTATTTATTTACTTGATTGGTGTTTTACGCCGTACTCAAGAATATTTCACTTATATGACGGCGGTCAGCATTGTGATGGGTGGAAACCGGGCAGAGCCCAGGGGAAATCCACGACCATCCGCAGGTTGCTGGCAGACCTTCCCACGTACGGCCGGAGAGGAAGCCAGCATGAGCCGGAGTTGAACTCACAGCGACCGCATTGGTGAGAGACTCCTAGGTCATTACGCTGCAGTGATCCCAGTGAAACCATGCACTGTTATAAAACTCATGTGAATAGTATAGTAATTAAATTAAGAGAGCTTTTCTCATGTATTTATTGCTTGATAAATAGAGTAATTAAAATTGCATCAGAAAAAAGTGCTTAAATGATGGAATGTGGACGTTCATGTTGCAGGATCCAAATGTGACCATAATTAGAGAGATGAAAAGAGAAATAGAGAGACTGCGTCAGATGTTGGCAACGGCACAAATGGTTTGTTTATTTGCATTTAGTTAGTGTTAAGGTTACAATCTGTAAGTGTATTTGTTAGTTTTTATTCTGTGTATTTATTCCACTGTTGTGTTGCCCACATGTTATGTGGGCCTTAAGTATCATATAAGCTATGTTCGCTGTTTTACTGGATCAGATTTGTTTCAATTTATGACAGTACATTTCATCACGTATTGCTTTTTTGTATCTTGACTTGCTTTTTTTGTACAACATTTTGGTTATTTTTCTGTGTATAGTTTTGGGGCCTTTTATCCAAGTCAGGGGTAAGTTAGGAATGTGGTTAGTTCTGAAACTGTAACAGCATGTCAGCAATTGAAATTCAATGGAGATTCAGCAATAAAAAATGTGCATGCATTTTCACTTGTTCACCTGAACATTTTTCTTTGCAAGCACGTGAGAAGTGCAGAAATTCTTGACATAAATGTTTCACCATTTCTGCACTTTAACAGCATCTTCAACAGTTGCATGATTCCCAGGAATAGCATGCAAACACACGAGTACTATTAAATCACCTGACGGTTTAAAACAGACATTGCAATATATATATATATATAGTGAATATAGTAACATTTCATTTGGGGCATTTATGGCTTAGTGATTAGTGTACTAGCACACCACAATTACCTAGGAGCCTTTCTAGTCCAGAGTTCAAGTCCAGCTCAGGCTGGCTTCCTTTCCGATCATTTGTATGGCTACAACCTGCAACCTGCAAATGGTTGTTGAATGTCCTGATTTCCTCCCACAATAATTCTGGCTGCCATCATAGAGTGAATGAGAGAGTGTTTAACATCGTACTTAACAATTTTTTTCATCATATGAAGAGGAAGGAGTCCCTCCTTGTACCAGGACAGATTTCCTCTAAATGCTGAACGCCAAGCGAGGAAGTTTCAACTTCCTCTTTTTTAAGGTTCTATGTGTGACCCAACCCAGACTTGACCCAAAGTGGACAGTCTACCAACTGTGCTATCAGGGCTGGTCTGAAATATTCTTCGGTACAGCATAAAAAAAACAAATTTTTACTTTGAAATAATTGTTGAAATTTACAATAAGATGAGAAATATGAAATATGAAATGAAATATTTTTGTATTAACATTTCTGAATTTTAATGGTTATTTATCTGTAATAAAACTGAAAAACTGGATTCAGTCTGCAGGCAGCATTTTTCTGACATGAAGAAATTCTATAAATATGGTCCAAGTTACAAGATACGCATGGAAAATATAAACATTGCACAGTCACTCTACACTTGAAAAATACTTATTAGTAGCGCAATATAAAAAGAAAGAACTATATACTATCTTACTATCATAGGGGGCCTCCGTGGCTCAGTCGGTTAGCGCGCTAGCGCAGCGTAGTGACCCAGAAGCCTCTCACCAATGCGGTCGCTGTAAGTTCAAGACCAGCTCATGCTGGCTTCCTCTCCGGCCGTACGTGGGAAGGTCTGCCAGCAACCTGCGGATGGTCGTGGGTTTCCGCCGGGCTCTGCCGGTTTCCACCCACCATAATGCTGGCCGCCGTCGTATAAGTGAAATATTCTTGAGTACGGCGTAAAACACCAATCAAAAAAAAAAAAAAAAAATCTTACTATCATAAGGCAAAATTTTGTGCATGATGTATGTGTAACAGTGAGATTTAAGGCACATCTTTTTTTTTCTGCAACATACATAAATGTATTCCATAAATATCTTTAAAAACAAGCCATATTTTTATTTTGATGGCCCTCCAGATTCCGTGATGGTTTTATTCCTGCATAAAAACTGCCGCAATGTTGTGCTTGTCATTATGCTGTCATTCTTCAACCTTTTGGCATGCTTGCAAGGTGTTCATTCTGAAGGCATTATTCTGTGTACGCTGGTTAAATTACACTTTTTGTGAAGCCCTGATATTGGCCAATCCAACCAATGCAGTTTTGTCTCCAAAATCAACCTAAAGTGTGTATAAACTGCACTGAAAGTTGCTCTTACATATCTAAAAGGGTTGATGAATTAGGGTAGATATGGTTTGTCTGATTGCATGTACATTTATGTGTTGTAATGGATGACCTGAATGGAGAGTTTCACCCTCAGTGGTTTTGTGTTTGAATGTCTGAAACATAACCATGACTGCTATTTTTTACAGACTAGCTCACAGCAGAATGAGATAGTGTTTATTGTTCCCATCAAACGTAAAAAGCATGAGTCGGAGTCTGATAAACAGGTATATCTTTTGATGTGAGCATGCTTGTATGAAATCATTCTCATTTGCATTTTGATGCATCTTGTCTTTCCTGTTGGATATTGTGTTAATGCCATTTTGTGACTATGCCTATATACATTATACTTATCTTTTGCTTTGGTAGCATTGGGAAATTGTTTACATTGTACACAAGTTATAATTTAATACAACAGTACATTGTTATTTTGAATTGGCTGATTATACATAATGGTTAATTTGTTTTAAATTCTTATTATAAGTATGGTATGTTCTGGAATTGATTAAGTTACGCTATATAAAATTGTTTTACCCGCTGATGTGGCACTAGGAACCCATTCATGAAGCACAAATACATGTAACATTTTGTGGATGTTACTGTCATGGTAGCCTGCATGTACAACATTATGTTGTTGTTGTTATGTGTACGTGTAAAAGAGCAGGCCCTTGGTGGTTATGCACTGACAGTGTGTTATAATTACTGACTGACACCTGCTATTCCGCAGGCTGGACCTCTGATGTCACTGCAGGAGTCCGGCACTAATACATTCCTGTTTGAAAGAATCCAAGAGAATGAGGACAAGGTGAGTGTCCTCTTTAACTTTATTCCAGGTAAATTCTGTACCAGTGAAGAGTTTTCCAAGCAGTAATCTGATTAGATATATGATAAGTTTTTTTTTTGGGAGGGGGGGGGGGTTAGTCCTAAAATCAGTTAGTTAGCCCATGTGTTACCCGTTGCTGATAACCTTTGTGTGAAAGTAGGACGAGACAATTCAGAATGAAATCTCATTGCTCTAAAGCTGGCACATGAACATTCTCTTGAGTTGGCAAGGTTGTCTGGCCTGGATTGGTCTAAAATTTTCCTTTTTATATATCTGCAGGCCAATCAACTAACCAAAACCTGGCTGGACAAGTGGCAGGAAACACAAGATATCCTGGATGTAAGTTTATTTTTGTATTCTATCATGTGCTAAAATATATATATATATATATATTTGTGCATTGATCAGTATTGAGATTTTGTGATTTTTTAGTTTTAAAATATTACTTCAACAGGAACGGGAAACTCGGACAAAAATGGGAAACAGATTTCATCCATGAGTCAGTCATTTAAAATGTGTACATTTGTGAAAAGATATTTGCTTATTTTCAAGCAGTTTGAAATTTGTTGAACTGATGCATGTACAGTAGTGAGTTTGATTTGGTACTTAGGTGATTCCAGCTCTTTCCTGTATCTGTAGGAATCTGACCTGAGCATCCGGCGACCTCTGGGCAGGCGGGCAAGCTCTCAAGGCGTGATCGTGGACTCTCAGCTACCTCACCTGATAGGGATGGACGATGATATTCTTAGTACAGGGGTCATCATTTATCATCTCAAGGTATGTCACATTTATAGGGAGTATGATCAGTAGCATATACCTTTTGAGCTCACCTGAGTGTGTGCCTTAACAAATGCTTGATTGGACCGTCTGATACACAGGATGCACAGAATGAGAGGCATGATATTGCTGCTTAGTTTTGCAGGTAATAATTGTGACAAGGGCAAATGTACTGTATTGATATGTGCCATGTTTTGATCTGTGACAGGAGGGGAAGACAAGGATTGGCAAAGAGGATGCAAACCAGGAGCAGGACATAGGTGGGTACAGCAGGAGGCCATGGTCATGTTTTATTTAAAGTTGTTTTTATTCATGATAATTGTTAAGTATTTGAAAGGAATATCCATGAATGAGTTTGAATTTTGTTTGTACTCCAAAAAAGAACACATGATTTCTTCAAACGAAACAAGTTTCAATAGAAATGGGGAAATGCATACGCCTATATGTATGTGTTAAAAAACACATTAATGAAGACATCTATTAGTATGTCTTTTGCCGTGATTTTTGATGTTGTATACATGCTTGTGTTTAGTGGTGAATATACATGTATGTCAGACAGGTTATGTTGTAATTCTGCTTCAATGTGTCTACAGGGCTATGTGGTCCTTGTATACAGAGGGAACACTGTATCATCAAAAATGTACTGGGCACAGTGACCCTCTACCCAAACCGTGGGGCGCTGTGTGCAGTGAATGGGATTGACCTCAGGGAACCTCAGAGACTCACCCAAGGTCAGTACTAGCTGGTCATCTCTCAGATCCACTGGAATCTGCCAGCTCTGTTGTGGCCTCAAGCTACTCAGGGGCCTATTTTAAGCTGTTGTAACATGTGGTGTAATATGCATGAAAACATATACTAGTAACGCTGAGACTTACTTCCTAAAACAGGGGCCTGAATGGTCAGAAAATGTGATCCTGTCGAAATCAGATTAACTTTCACAAACTTTGTACACAGATTTTTATCTGTGAATAATGTTACTTCCAAGAGTTACAATGCGGACAGTGTGTGGTTAGGGAGGAAAGCACGCACAAAGTTTCGTAAACCACACTAGATCACCAAAAACTAATCTTTCACATCTATCATGAAAAAAGTACTATTAAAATCTTGTTCAATATGTTAAAATGGTATATAAACAGAATGTGATGTTATATGTGGTGTTACAGTGTTACAAATGGTACATGGTCTTGTTAACTGAATTTGGTACAATATCATGAGGGGCCTCCGTGACTCAGGTGGTTAGCGCGCAGCATAATGACCCAGGAGCCTCTCGCCAATGCGGTCGTTGTGAGTTCAAGTAAAGCTCATGCTGGCTTCCACTCTGGCCACACGTGGGAAGGTCTGTCAGCAACCGGCGGATGATAGTGTTACAAATGGTATATGGTGTAGCATATGAGTGTATACATTATGCAGTTTATAATTACCAGAAGAGTTGTTCAACGTGCCATGAAGTATGTGTAGTACTATCTGTCTCTCTCCCTTCCTCATGTTGTTGTTGTGTTGTTTGTCTGTTAGGGGATGTTATCCTCCTGGGGAAAACCCATATGTTCAGATTTAACCACCCTGAAGAAGCAGCCAAGCTCCGAGAGCACAGACGGGTATGTCCGAAACTCTATTACATTTACGTTTTCTGTTGCCTTTGTCCAGTTATAAAAACCCTATGGTTAGCGCGCTAGCGTAGCATAATGACCCAGGAGTCTCTCACCAATGCGGTCGCTGTGAGTTCAAGTCCAGCTCATGCTGGCTTCCTCTCCGGCCATATGTGGGAAGGTCTGCCAGCATCTTGCGGATGGTCATGGGTTTCCCCCGGGCTCTGCCCAGTTTCCACCCACCATAATGCTGGCTGCCGTCGTACAAGTGAAATATTCTTGAGTACGGCGTAAAACAGCAATCAAATAAATAAATAAAAACCCTATGAGTTGTCGGTACAAGTGAAATATTCTTCAGTACGGCGTAAAACAGCAATCAAATAAATAAATAAAAACCCCATGAGTTGTTGGTAACTTTTACTCCTAAAACCGTTTAGGCTGAGGAGTCGGTCTTGTCTGTTCCCATTTTTTGTGTTTACCATATCTGTGATCCTGTTGAAAGGAAGCCCATGGACTTTTGTTAAGGTGATGAATTTGACTATTGCCTTTTGGTCAGTGAAAATCTATACTTGCATCAATTAGCACATTAATTGCCATATGTCTTGACCTACTTGTATTTAAAAGAAATTCTTGAAGTTTAACTGAAATTTACAGCTGAATGGAATATGCTGTGTTTGCTGAATATGGAGTTGTTCTTCTTGTATTGTCTGCCTTGGTGTTTCAGACCCAGAGCCTTGTGGATGCTAGTGATATGTGTGACACAGGGATGGATGGTGCCAGCTCCCCAAACCTCACACTCCCAACAGAGGTTGCCTCCCCTGTCGCAGCTTCCCGACCTCAGATGAGAATGTTCACAGCAAGGTGAGTTCTCGTCTGTCGTGTGTTTGTACTGAAAATCCAGCTTTGAAAATACATTCATGTGGACGCAGCAGGTAAATGTATGATGAAGATAGTCCTCTATTTATCCCAATTTTCTACTATGGAATATCTCTGAAATAAAGTCCCTTAGAAAACAAATTTTTTCTTGGTAGTTAAAAAGCTGAGAGAAAAAGCAAAGGGTGTGATGTTGTCTTTATTATAAAGTTTATTCCTGAAGACTGTGCAAATATTTCCCTTGATTGTGTGATTTCGACAGTCTAACATATTACGAAAATATCCTTCTTGCAAAATTCAAAGAAAAGTAAACCAACTATACAATGAAGCAGAAAAGTATGCATTTTTCCATTGTACTCAGGCATAATGCTATGCATCTTGTTTACTTGTGTACTGTTCTAACACAGAGTGTGTGAAAACAGCTGGCAAGATATTTGTAAGGCTTTGCAAAATTCAGCATGGCACACAGAACATGTAAAACCTATATACTGTGAAGTACTTAATTTTCGCGTGGAACTAATTTTCGCAGATTTTCACGGTCAATAATTTATGGGGGGAAAAAATATCCAATATTGAAACGTATACTACAGGTAGTGGTAATAATTGCCAGGTTGATGGGAGTTGCGCTAAGAAAGCATGACAGGGCAGCTAAATTTTTTAACAGCAGGGAAGGGAAATTATGTTTTAAATATATTCAAACTCTGGTGCTAAGGCTTGGTGGGTATAAAACAAAGTGGGAGTTTATTCGTCTTTAGTTTGATCAGTCTTCGCTATGACCGTAAAGTAAAAGAAAAGTAGATACCAGCAGGTCCTTGCTTCTGATGAATGTCGCTCTGATACACGCTATCCCATTGGCTGTGGTCCAATGAACTTCTAAAAAACTGTGTAGTGTGTACAACAATACAATGGCCGTTCGACAGGTAGGGCAATGTTTGGTGTTTCTGACGTGCTACAGAGGATGATTAAAACTGGAAACAATGCAAAACTTACCATGTTGCTTGATAAAGAATGAGTGACTGGCCCCGATGATGGTGAATTCATATGTTTTGCATTGAACTGCTCAAAAGGTGATCGGTCACTCGGCCTTGTGTTTAAAAGTACTCATCTATGATTCAAAAAGAAGTGACATCTGTTTTAGTATTGCTCATGGTAGGTGCAAAAGTAATCTTCTTATGATATGATAATCCATCCCCCATTGTTTTAATCTCTGATCCAGATCACGAGGATTAGCGATACCGCAGAAAACAAAGGAGGATTAAAGCCACCCATGATGATACCTGTTTGACATGCCTGAATAATTTTGGCCATATTATATCTTAAGATTTTAACATTTGTTTTTCAGTATTCTCTTAAATGCGCAAAAATTAATTCCTGCGAACATATTTTTGGAGAAAATCCATGGAAATAAATTCCAGCGAATAATAAGTACTTTACAGTATTACCTTGAGGTTGGCAGTCCACCCTAGACAGAAGAGCATGTTTGATTTAACATGTATTTAAACATCCATCTCATTTTTGTACTCTAGTAACTCATTACTGACTACATCTGCATCATTCATCAATATGTGTGTGCTATGTTTGTGTGCATTGTGGACTTGTTTTATTCAACCTGCATACACTGTCTTTTTGTCTACAGTCCTAGCTCTAGTACTTCAGACATATGGTAAGTCTATGTGTTTGGTTATGGTGTACTCGGTGTTTAGATGTGTATTTGTGTAGGTGTATTAAGTGTTCAGCCTCGCAAACATGGATAGGACATTGTAGAAAAGTAATTCAAGGCAGATCTAGGACACCCATGTATAATTTTTCAAAAACACAATACAGTGGTGCAAAAAAAAGAAAAAAAAACAGACAGAAAACAGAATTATGTTTCAAGAACAAAGTTCACTATTACAAAGAAATTCTGACCACAAATTTTTAGAAGGTGAAGTTGATTTGTATAGTTGCTTTTCAGTGGTGTTGTCACTGTGGTAGGGTAAATACAAATGTAATTTTATAAACCCTGCATTTTGAGAGAAAGATGACACATTGGTAGCTGTTGGAATTAAAGTCGACAGTGGTTCTCATTAGACTTCCTTAAACTTTTTATTTAACATACGAACATGGTTTAGAATGTTTCACATTGAAAGATTAAACTAGCACATGAAAATGAAATTCTTTTGATGCTGATCTGTGAGATGTTTGAGTGTTGCTTCCCTCAAGAGAAGTAGCTGTACATGTAGGTATAGATGTAGTTTGGATCTGCCATTATGTATGGGTTAACTCTAATACTGACATGAAGGCAGAGGTCAGAAGGTGACAGTCATTAACTGTGCCATCAACACTGTGTGGTGTACATGTATAACACAAGCACTAACTCTCACCTTTTGTAGAGATTTATAGTGTGTTCACATACCTTTGAATTTCAGAGTTAATTGCACAAGATGTTGTTGATGTGCAGGTATGAAGGTGGTGGCAGATCAGCGGTGATGGCTGATAAAATAATAAAAACAACAGAAATACTGTATTGTTTTACTAAGTGCTTGTTAATTTCATGCAAATTATTACAACATTGACCTGTTCTAGCAAAGCTTTGTGCCAGGAGAGCTTTGCGCGAAACTTTAGCTATCTCGTAATCATCATGGTTTTTGAGGTAAAAATGACAATACATTTTTGTTCTGTAGAGACAAATCTGCTTGGTTGTTATTAAACATCTATTAATTATAACCTTGGGTACAGAATACAAATTTAACTACCAAACTTAAGGATTAAATTAATAAATGTTATTTGTAACAGGTACTTGTAACAACAACAGCTATTAAATTTGAGGCCCTGGCTATTTTCACCAGTACTAATACATGCTAATATATGTATTACTATATATCCTTCTCTGCATGAAAGGCAAGGCTCACTCCAGCCAGTTGTTCACTTTGAGTTTCATTGCCGATGGGATTTTGATGTCTGATGTTCCTTATTACTTGTGCATGACTTTCAGCTTTATCATCAATGTAATCATGTCCATAATGTAGCCTAAAGGCGATTAGACAGTTAGGAGTACGTGTTATTACATTAGTATGGACTCGCTCATGGCAAGGTGGTGTTGGTGAGGAAAATGAAAAGGTGTTGATGAATGTATGATAGTGCACAAGTTGCTGATTAGCACATATGGGAACATTCATGCCCTGATGGAAGAGGGAAGAAGAGGGGAGAGGGCAGGGGATAAATTATCATTCTGAACCATAATCCAAATAAAAGCCGTAGTTCCAACTGTTGTCTCTAGTGCCGTGCTCAGGTGACAAATACGTGATCCATGTTTACACACATAGCTCAGGGCCACTGATTGGAACTGTGCGCAGTCTGTAGGTTTGTCAATAACAAATGAAAATATTCATCTGTCGTGTTAGGAGACTTGTCATAGACTGGCACTCTGGGCTAGCCCTGCCGCCTTAGCCCATTATTACCAGAGCTTACAGTGAGAGGCTGTGAGCAGTGAGGGACCAGCACTGTTAAATATGTATAAAGGTGTGTTTGGCTGTGTCCCAATGCCAGATTAGAGTCGGCAGGCCAGCCCTCATATCACCCTATCTGTGCTGCCCAGGATGTACCCAGCAAGGAGGCGACAGGTGTGGAAGTCCGACCTACTCAATATTCATAATCTGTGTTTTAGTGGTCAGGAAAAGGATGAGAGAGAGGAGGAAGGGCTAAGAAAAACCAGGTAACCTTGTTAGGGCTTGGATAGTTGGCTTTAAATGACTAACCCTTTAGCTGTAATAATGTTATGGTATCTGAATAATTGTAGGTGTAGACAAGCCAGATAGTGGGTTTATATTGAGGCTTCATCTGCCAGGCCTTCCTGTGTTTACCTGATCCAGCAAGTTTTAGTTTGGTTTCAATTGACTTTTTTTCTCCCACTGATTTACACAATTTAGATTTATTGATAATACATGCTTTCTTAAGTCAGCGTTGCCCTTATTTCATCACTCAATTAAATGGTTGTAGGCAAAGGTTGCCATTTGCTGAAGAGGATAAACATCTACATGTGTGTAATTCCCAAAGTGTGTATTTTCATATGTTTTAATTGGAGTGCCTTAGGGTAAAGGTTACGATTATTTGTGTCCCAGATGTAAAGTTTGGCAGGGTTAATTGTGAACTGCCTTTCAGAAACCAGTCAGGTCAGTTGTGTAGAGTTCCATTCTACATAGTTCCACTGCAGAACTTGTGTCCATGCCAGTACAGTTGACATTGTGCCAAATGTCTTAAGCGCACTTACCTGTATATTGTATCACCCAGGTAGAAAAATCTACTGTGGCTGTTGTGCTGAGGTGAGAGGTTTGAAGTGATTAGTTTAGAAAGTACTGATGTTTCTTGTCAGAAGTATTTATCTGTGCCAAACATAGCCACCTGTAAGGAGAGGCTCTTCAATCTGCGGCACCAGCACACACCCACATCTTTATCATCAACCAAGTAGCAATAAAAGCTCACTCCCATTTTGTTATTTACCTACTTCAAAGGTTCTGATTGATTTCTGCTCAACAGGTCGCCTGATTTTTACATTCTTTGTGTTTACCTTTTCTACCAGGGTAAGGAAGGAAATAGAGCCGAACCAGGGCACTATAATTTTGATTTATTTTGAGATCCTGTTAGATGATGTAGGTTACACCAAACATTGTGTCATTTTTTGTGAGTTATGTCAAAATCTAAATTATTTAGAGTAAAAAATAAATGTCAAATTTCGTTTCATTGGATTTTTACAATTTATTTCTTCTGTACTGGGGTAGAGAAGTAGGGGGTAGAAATCAGAACGAAATCAGTATATATTTAGTATGATATTGCTTTTTATGTGACATGTATCTTGTAAGATGGCAGCTGTTATACCTGGGATTGAGTCTGTCATAGTTTTCAAGTTATGTGAAAATAAAAAGTAAAAAATAAATGTTACTTTTTGTTCCATTGCAGTGTTTTAAGAAATGCTTGTATGCATGTTTTGATTTTTTATTATCCTGTCAAATTGTCTTTGATGGTAACATGTAAGATAGTTTTATGCCATTCAGACAGCTGCATGTCTGGGCATGAGGCAGATTGAATGGCCTGGGTGCATGTGTAATGACTGATAGTGTGTGGTATATACAATACATAGCTCATAGTTAGCATGCATGGGTAGGTCTGCTGTACAGTAGAACAGCTATTATCTGTCAGTTGGATTCCCTGAACTGACTTTTGTCTTGCCAGTTTTAAAATTGGACTGTGAGAAGAGCGAAAGAAATACAACAAACTTTTATACATGTACATGTATTCTACATTTATTACAGTATATAAAGGTAGAGAGAAGACTGATGCTTGATCCAAATCTGTTTGAGAGTATTTTTCGGTTTAATAGTTTGTAGCTTTTATGTATAATGTGTTTATATCGGTGACAGTCGGGCACAGAGGATTCATCAATATTTTAATACTCTTAGATCATACATTTTAAGTGCATATCAATTCAGATTTTTTATTATACTTTATTAAACTAAAATGCACTAGAATTTGACATTCTTTTTGAAATGTCCATCAGATCTATACATGATAAAATTTAACTATGTAAATTATCAGAAGATTTAATAATTGGTGCTGTTGATACATGTGTGTTTGTTTTTGAATTTCATTGAATGTTGATGTTTTCAGTGTGACTTTTACATCAGGCATCTAGTTTTTGTTGTACATTGGTGCCCAGATTGTAGGTTGTTATTTTTGACCTGTTTGTCAAATTTCCACATTCTCACCGAGGACCTTCTCATTGCTAATGTTTCTTATTAAGTCACGTTAAATGTACTATGTTTTATACCCTTTTATTTTTTTCTATTTATTTTATGAGGTCTAAAATGTGGATGTTGTTTGGTTTGATTGATACATGTAACAGCATTTTATTCAGGCCATGTAAGCTTTCTTCTTTAGTTTCTTCTGGCTTTTGAATGGAAATGCAATACCTAGTATACATGCACTGTGATGTTTGTTGTTCAGTTTCTCACATAAAGAGAACCTATGTAGCACACTATAGGACATGCAGGTGCGGACTGAAAACTAAAAATTAACTTGAAATGGCTTTACCAAGATTTTTTGCAGCATTTTTAAATGATCCATGTTTTTTATGTTTTCCATTTTTTCATATTTGTGATAATGCACATCCATCTATGACCATGCCATTTCAACTCAAAAATTTATCCTTGAATGGGAGAGATGATGATGTTATCCTGACTGTTTATTACAGGCGAGAGCTGGAAGAGGTGCGTGAGGCACAGAGACAGACGGAGGCCACATATCATGAGAAGGAAGACACGGTGTTCCGGGTGCATGAAGAGCATCGTGCAGAGATTGAGCAGCAGAAGGCCAGACTGGCATTGCTGATTGAGGAGGCACAGGCAGATCGTGCACGAGCTGAAGAGGAGATGATAGTCGCACGACAACGGCTGGAGGATGAGCGAGAGGAACGTAAGTTAAGAGATGTCTGTAGTATTTGTGTTAGAAGGTCAGGTAGGAAGGGTTTTCCTCTGTGACTAACATCATCATGATCTTGTGAGGAGGTATCAGAAATGTAGCGAATTTTGATTCCCAGAATAATATATGGAAGCATAGTCTCAACTTTCAGCACTTACAGAACTTCATTATGTGATGAATTCTGGGTTTGTGTATCAGATATTCTATCCATGTCACTAGATCTCCAGTAAATGAAAGAGCTTTTATTGCATAAGATCAAAGAAGTAAAGCCCTCAGTGTGAGTGCCTGGGAGAGGACTAAATCTCGCAACATTCTGTATGTGTAATACAAAGATACAAAAGTGTTCTGTCATTGCACTTCATGGGTGCTTGTGTGAATGGTGCGCTTAGTATTAACAAATACTTCTGTAAAGGTAGCTGTAATTTAAAAGAGGTTAAATGAAAACATGTTTTCTAATATGCCTGTTGTGATTTCAGATGCTACAATGTTGGCAATAGAACTTACCAAGCTGGCAGAAATTCGAGAAAAACAGAAGCTTCAGCGGGGAGTGGGCAATCAGTCTGAATCTTACTTAGAGGGTGATAATGATGACACAGAAACAGATGTCCCTGGAGATTTAGTCAGCCCAACTGTGTGTCCGGAAGGGAAAGCCCTCAGAGTGAGAAAGACTTCCATAGAAGGAAAAATTAAGGATTTGGCCCAGGTTGAAATGATGCAGAAATGGTCAGAGCGTGAGACGGAAGTGGGCCTGGCCAGGCAAGAAGAGGAACTAGAGGACCAGTTTGAACACACCCAGGAACAAATCCTCCTTCATCAACAAAAGATCCAAGAGATAGAGGATCGCTACAAAGCCACAGATGCTTCTCACTATGAAGAAATAGCTGCACAAGTCAAGGAACTAAATGCTCTTCAAAGAAAAGAGGAGCAATTGGAAATGTACCTCGAGGAAAAACAGGATTTGCTGAAGGTGGAGGAGTTCAAACCCCAGCCTTTGAGAGGAGCTTGTAGTGCTGAGCTGTTGACAGAAGTGGAAACAGCTGAAATATTTGCTCAGAAGTTCTCTGGAAGACGCGGAAGTGATGGAGATCTTCCGGCTAGGGGATATATGTTTGCTGCAGACAGCTCGTGCTCCCTGAATACTACCTCAAAGGAATCATCTGATGGTTCTCACAGTTTACATAGTGCACAGTCAGCATCAAATATGTCGCTGGATTCCCTGAGTGAAACTCAGTTAGCTGATAAATCTAAAGACATCGGCTCCAAGAAAATATCCCACCGTGCTCAGTGTGTCACTGATAGGTTGTATAAGGCTCCCCCCAACAAACCACGGAAACAGGCAACTAAGGAAAGCCAATTAGCCAACTCTACTGACAGGGGTACTAAATCTTCAAACTCAGGAAGCCGTGATTTGAAAACCAAAAAACCGCCAGTAGAAAAATACAGTCATTCAAGGCATAAATTGGGGCTCAAAGGTCACCACATACAGCAGAAAACGAACCAGCGTAAAAAAGGAACAAACACACAGTCCTCTGAGAAATCAACACAGCCCAAATCTAGTATTTCGCCTAAGAAAGCAGCCCTACCAGGTGTAACTAAAAAAGGCATTCCAGTGAAAGCTTTTGAAGCATTTAATCCTTCACAAGGCTCTGACCAGTCTCACAGCATAACTGACAGTGGACAGCTTTACAGAGCCCCGTTCAGACCAGGGTTTTGCTTAAGGCAAGTCTCCAGTGCATCCAGTCTGGCCAGTGTACCTGAGGATGAGCGAGAGGAGACAGAACTGGACGATACTGTCACTCAGTCCGAGACTGACATCACATCTGGTGTGGTTCTCCGGAAGAGAAGTCGTCGCCTTGGTCGTGATGAGGAATACAAAAGGCATTCTGCTCCTGTAGGAGATAAATTAGCATCCTACAGTAACATCATGACACCTGGACTCCCTTTGCAGCAGTCAAAGATGAGTTTGGCGGGAGATAACCATGCCAAACAGTTTGTTGCGAAAAAGGGACCTTCAGACTTGGTATGGAAAAGTCATGTCAGAAGGAGAAGCCCTCAAAATGTGTCTGATCCTGATCTCAATAAATACACTTCCAGCTCTGCCAGCAGATCTGAATCAGAGGAGGAGTTCTTCAGTGCTGGAGGTAGTTCTAGTAGTATTCCTGTAATAGTAATTACAGATAACAGTGACAATGAAATGAGGCTTTCAACATCACCAGAATGTACATTCCAAGACAGTGCTCAGATGGAGGGGATTTTGGATAACACTGATGTGTCTATGAACAGTTCCACAGTCACCATTGCCAGCACTGTCATTGAAAACCCAGATTATTTCTCTAGCTCTGATGACAGCATATCTGCTTGTGGCCAGGATACTCCAGCTCTTGACCCTGTGGAAGGTGAATCTCCAGTCAGAGCAGGCTCCAAAAGAGAAAATGTTCACATTCCAGATAATCAACAGCTGATTGAAGTGAAACGTCAGAAACAAAGTTCAGCATGTGAAAATGTCAGCACGACTGTCCATCTAAGTGCCTTCCCTGAAGACTCAAATGTAACGGATCCTAAGCTGAACCATTCTTCACCTGCTGTTGAGGATCTGAGTTTTTCAGGGGACTCTTTGGAAGGACAGGAATCTGACCAACAACCATCACAATACTTGGACTTGGAAGAGGCTAACTTTGAAGATTCTCTGGAACTTCTACGCCAGCCTGCTTCTGGTGTGGAAATGATGGAGACTTCAAACAATGTTGCACTGCCATCAGAAGCCAGCTTGCAGCCAGTACAATGCCATTTGTCATCTTCAGAAAACAATTTAGAACATGCTGATCCTAGTACTGACCAGACTGTTTGTACTGAAACCATGAAACCTGAACAGGAAGACAACAGTAACAGTGATTTTTCCATGGATTCCATCCAAGATGCCAAGGAAAAACTAGAAACCCTCCAAGAAGTATTGCAGCAACTTAAGCCCAAGTAAGAAACAGAAATTTGATAGAATAGCATTTATTTGAATTTATGAAAATGATTTCATTTAGCTTTGTAAACAGCATGTACATACGTAGGACGGTCTTCCAGCTACCTGTGGATGGTTGTGGGTCTCCCCTAGGTTCTGCCTGGTATCCTCCTACCATAATGCTGGTCACTGTCATATAAGTAAAATATTTTTGAGTTTTCCACATAATATTGAAAATGACTATCTGAACATTGATAATCTGGTGACTTCCCCTGGGTTCTGCCCAGTTACACCCCCACCCCCCGCCATCCCCCTTCCGACCAACATTTTCATACTGGCCACTCCTATCAAATAAATAAATAATCAAGATGACAGGAATAATAAGTAGGTTATTCATAGAAACTTAAAATACCAATCACTGTTTTATTTCCAGGTCTTCCTCTAAGTCCAGCTCAGGATCTAGTGGACGGCGTACAAGACAGAGAGCTCACTTTAGACATCACACCAGTTTAGAGTCAGACTGCTCAGAGCATTTCTCAGATGACTCCTTAGGATCAGGTAATTTGTTTTTTCCCTAGCGGAGTGTCCTTCATTGGCTTTTTCAGACTGTTTTATGATAATTTTGTCTTATCTTTAAGATAATATTTACATTAGAGAATATTGAGGTTTTCTGGAGAGGTATTCTGGAGACTCAGGTTCACTACACTCATGGTACATATATGTTGTATTGTGGCAGTTCCATATGTGACACGTTAGATGGAAGAAAATAACAAAGCAAAAATATACAAATGTGACTTGTTCAGTTCTATTACCCTGGTTTATAATGTGTGTGACCAATGGCCAGCTACCACACTGTGGTCTCTGCCCTGGAGTTTCTCTGTAGGTTGCAGTCTTAATTTTAATAATAACTACACATATAATGTTACTGTCAGATAGTTTTCTAAAACTGTGCTAAATTCAACATTTGTGTTCTGATATTCACATCACATAGGTATTGTCTTCTTGCTTGCTTTGGCTGTAGTTTTGTCACTAGCTTTTGTAAGTAAAGTCAAGACCTTTCACAGATTGTCATATTGTTGCAGAGCCTTGTTCTAAGCCGTCTTCCAGACCAGGGTCTGCATCCAAACGTCGTCGACGTCCCCAGACCAAAGCCCAAGATACACCTGTGAAGAAGAGTAAAGCGATGAGCTCTGAGGAGTATGTCACATCTGACAGTGACGGTGTTTACTCAGATGATTCTCTCACCTACTCAGACAACAGAATCCTGAGCAATCCAGACATGAGCACGGTGGTCACCTCAGAGAGTGCTGTCCAGGAGATAGCCACTATTGCCAATTCTATACAACACCTCACTCATGCTCTAAACTCCAGAAGATCAAGTATGGACAGAAGCGGAGATCGGGCTGATTCTGTGCCCAAAAATAACATCAGCTCACAAGAGAAAGTTTTACCTCCAATGACAAGCTGGTCAAGTTCTCCAGAAATCCATAAGCCATCCTTCCGAGATTCTGCATCAGTGAGGGGAAAATCTGAACCACCTGATGGTCAATCCAGCCTACTCAAATCAAAACTGAGTCGTTTATCTCGATCTGTGACAAACGTGATGACATTTGACGGTCACACAGATGACAATGATGGAGGTAGCAGAGCTGCTGAGGATAAGAAATACAACTTTGTGATTCATAGAGATGAACTTAATGTTGTGTACAATGTTCAAAGGACTGAGTACAACACAGCTGGTTTACGGCCAGTTGAATACACCGTTCCAAAAAAGGCCGTGGTTTATACTGTTGACAACAGCTTACATGATTTCCCAGAATCTATAGATATCACCCTGACAGAGACAAGTCGTACCCATAGAGAGGACAAGATACACACCACTCACACAGAGCAGGTGCTCTTTAAGATGCCTGATAATCACACCTCTGGCGACGCCCATGTTACAGAACATGGTTACCTATCATCTTATAACTCTCATTACAGTCAAGTCAGTGATGGAGGAAATGTTAGCAGAGAAAGTTCAGTTGAGAAAACATTTAAGGATGAGAATACCAACAGCTATATCAAATGTGACAAATCTTCCGGAGAAGGAGATATTACAAAGAACACTGAAAGTGAACCACTGCCCGCTTCTCTCGCTGAATCAGTTAAACACACCATGGAAACTCTCTCCAGAGATAAAAGAACATCCAACAAAGAGCAAGACAGTGGACTGAGCATACAATCAGCAGAAGTCAGTGGGACATCTACTCCTGATATCATTCAAGGACATCCATCTGTGCATGGGTTAGACCCAGAATGTTCTGAGGAAGGGGATATGAATGTCAGTGTGATTCCAAAGGGAGGAGAAGCAGAATTATCCGGAATGACAATGCCAATGTTACTGGGTGAATCTGACCCTGAAGGTTCAGCCCATATTAAAGGCCTTGTGGAATTTGTCAACGCATTGCCAGAACCTGACGTCATTGTTAATCAAGTTGAAGATTCACACAGTTCTGAAAATCACACAAAGTCCTGTAACTCACAGTTGTACCTGCCAGTATTGATGGCAGATGAACCAAGTGAAAATAGTTACAGTGGAACAACAGACAGAAGTAAAGCACGACCTGTGATATATGTTGGTGGAGTGGACCCATCCAAGACCTCATCCAGCAGTTTGTCCCTAGACCAGTTAGTACAGAGTGGCAAACAAATTCTCATTCCAGTCAGTTCTAACCTGCTACAGACATCTTTATCTACAGACAGTGTCAGTCCTGTTCTACACAGCCTGTGTCATGCGGCTATTGGCACCACCTCTTCACCTGCAGCTGGCAAGAACAGTCTTCAATCAACACCTTCCATGAAGCCACTAGGCCTGACAGTCAACGAAAACATTACCAGACAACTTCAGTGGACAGACTCCAAACCAGAGTCCGCTGAAGAAGCCTCTGGGTACAGCTGTGATACCAGTGTGGATAGTCTTACCAAACATGAAACATCTGATGTGCCTTCCATTAACTATATGAAAGAAGATGAGGCTGTGTCAAGTGAACTCTGTGTTAACACTGACTTAACTGACAGTAAAGATATGAAAAATGTTAGCCCATCTATAGTGGTTGTGAATGGACAATCATATTTGAATTTCCGTCCTATAGACAGTTCACATGTGAAACATAGTGATAACACGGGTGCTGTACTCCAGATTGCTTCCACAGAGCTACACCAAACCCTGGAAAATATGGTAAAGGCGTTAAAGGCAGCTGAAAACCTGGCCTTCCCGCTGCCTGAAAAGAGTTCACGATATAGTAAAACATCTTTTAACTCAGATCACACAGAACCAATTTCCTTGTCTCAGCAAGCAGATACAAAAGATCATGTAAACCTTGTGTGTAAAGCAGATGTTTCTGGGGATGTGATTGACTCCTCAGCACACAGAAGCTCTAAGAGATCGCCTGATGGAACTACTGCCTTCGAGCACCAGATGGAAAATATTTTTGGTTCGCAACTGGTGTACATTGATGGACTGCCATACATTCAGATAGAAAGAGTAGAACATGTGCCAGAACGTGCATGTTTCCAGCCTAAGGCACAAGTTCAGATAACAAAAGTACAGATATCTGAAAGGCAGAGCATTCCAATGCACACAACATTAGCTTGTGGCAGTTTTCCTGAGTCTCAGGCAGAGAATGGTGTCAAGATGTGGACAGAAACTTGTAACCAAACAGAAACCTCTATTACAGAGGTCTTACAAGATGAAGACATCAACAAGCCAAGCTCACAAAGTCACGGAAAAGCAGAAGAATTGTGCGCTGATACTGAATTCAGAGCGAGTAAGACAGATAGTACCCAAGATACGATTGGTAATGAGGCCAAGCAGAGTGAGGATACAGACAACACTAATGAATCACAGATGTACAAAGAGACATGTCCACAACCCAAAAATGAATCCAAGCCAATTGAGATTATAGTTAAAAACAAAGAGGATTCTCCATCTTCAATAGGACCGGTGATTTCTGAAAGAAAGAAAGATGTTGTTTTGAAGGTGAAGGGTAATGATGATATTGTATTAACCACTGAAGTTCCCATAGCAGCATCTGTGGACCACCAAATGGTACGAAGGGAACTGGAGAAGAGAATTGCCAAGCTGGAAAAGCATGTGGGTCGAGTGAGTGACTCTGCCATCAGCTCGGACTACACTGATGGAGAAACCACAGTTCTGTCACCAAAAAGCAGTAGGACGTTTGACACTGAGAGAAATGTAGCATCATTGAAGAAAGTATTATTCCCGCACGACCTTGCTCAGCTCTCAGTCCCAGACACCTACACTGTTCAGGTTGGGCTAGAAAGGACAGAAGGACAGTCAGTTAAAAACCTGTCCAGTAGGCCAGAACCAGACTCTAGTAAGTCAAGATCAGATACTGCGTTGGGCATGGTGGGTGAAACAAAAAGTTTGTATCCCCTTAAAACTGATCTGAATTCAGAAGAAATTGACGCCGATGCTGATTACCTTGTCAGCTTTAAAGAGAGAAGTAGAGGTCCTCTGTCACCCACAACTCCAGATTCAGCTCTGGGATCTTCAGTTTTCCAGTCTGAAGAATCAGGTAACTCAAACCTGGGTAGTACCTTTTCTGGGTGTGGCAGATTGTTTGACAGCTTACCTATTCCATTAGATGAAAGTCTGCCCCTTAATAAGTCTGACGAATCCAGACGGAGTAACCCACAGCAGAAAGGTGTAGAACTTCAGAGCAACCCTCCTGTGCAGAAAGTAGGCCTCCAACCCATGTTTAAAGCCATGTTTCATCCATGCAGGTCTGATCAGAATCTGACACCAGCAACTGAAACATCCTGTAGAGTGGTGAAAGGAGCTGGAGATCAACAAGAAAGTAGTCATGGGGCCAGTTTTGAACGTTCAAAGAATAACCAATCAGTGCAGAACAACTTTATCCCAAATGGTGATTCTTGTAGAAAGAAGGAAAGGTCTTCTGGATTGAAGAAGGAAGGACATGTTAAACAAAGATTCACAGGGCCTCATAGACAAAAACATCCATACACCAAGTCCATGAGAGACACCCCAACTAGTGATGATAAAGTTGAAAATCGAAGATCAAGGCATAAATCCTATTTGGGAGTAGAGATAGATAGTATATGTAATCTCCCTAAAGACGAGGATGCCATGAAGAGTGGGCAAATGGATGGGGATTGTGGAGAACTGTCCATTTCAGGTGTCAACTCTTGCAGTACTTTCATACCTGACACCAACAGTCATTCAAATGGACAACTGACAATGAACAGGTTATTCACAGTGTTTTCATCAGCAGAAGAAGCTTCATCTCAGTCTAGTGAATCAGATGATGACAGAGATGTTGAGTCTTCAGGCACTTACCAAGCTTTGCCAAAACCGAGAATTCAATGTTTGTCTTCTGATGAACTTACGAATACAGCATTAAATCCCTCTACTGAGGAATTAGTATCAGATGGCAATTACATTGTGAAAAAACATCTCAGACAAGAAAACAAAGGAAACAAACCAAACCTGGTTCTTAGCACAAAATCTGAGGAAAGTAAGCACAGTGGTACAACTGGACAAACTGTTTACATCATCCCTGAGGATGGTTCTGTTCTCAGGTCATTACAGTTATTCATGGAGCAAGGAGATCAAGCCTTATCCTCAAGTGTAGGAACAGCGCAGAGGACTGAATCATTCCCACAGAGTAGTCTTCTGACAACATCAGCTCCTGTGAACATGTTTCAAGAGTCAAGCTCGTCAAATGTCAGATCCCATGGCACAGAGAATGTGGCACTGAACAACAGTGATCTTACAAGGCAACAGAGGAATAAGGATAGAAGTACACCAGGATTTTCCAATACTGATATCCAAGGAATAAATTATGAAGAAGGATCTGTGCTTCAGTCACTGAGGGACTTCATGGATTCTGGATGTGAGGGTCAGCTTCATGATGGTCTCTGTGAAAGTCCATTCAAGAGAAAGGGTATTATTAGAGGACAAGTTGAGGCTGAAAATACTCAGTCTGGAGTGGGTCTTGAACAACCAGCAAATGACTTGAGAACCTCGTACCAAATTCATGGGCTCGGCACATCTGTAGGTCTTCCTCAGTACATGCCACAATATCACAAAGACATTGTTGATGCATCAGAAGTACCAGATAAAACAGATAGTGTCGCCAGTGGCTCGTTTTCAGCAGAAAAGCAAGATCTTATTACCTGTGGCATCGTCTTTCCTAGAGACTCCATGCAACTTGTACGACAAAACTCACTTGGTGCTGTTGGATATACACCACAGATCTCATCTAGAGCCAGTGATGTTAACATTGGTTCAAGGGCTTTAACAGAACAAGATCATGTTACTCATGGCCTTGGCTTGCCACAAAGCTTCTCACCATATGTACCACAGAGCTCACCTAGTATTACTGGATATGCCTCAGCAATACCATATAGAACTGATGTCACCAGTGGTTCATTGGCTACACCAAAACAGGATAATCTTACAAGTGGCCTCAACTTGCAGCGGGACTCCACACAATATTTACCACAAAGCTCACCTGATTTTATTGGATATACCTGGCCAATACCATATAGAACTGATGTCATCGGTGGTTCATTGGCTACACCAAAAGAGGATAATCTTACAAGTGGCTTCAACTTGCAGCGGGACTCCACACAATATTTACCACAAAGCTCACCTGATTTTATTGGATATACCTGGCCAATACCATATAGAACTGATGTCATCGGTGGTTCATTGGAGGATGGCATTACACATGGCCTCAGGTCGACTACAGGACGTACACCTGTACCACAAAACTCACTTGGTGTTGTTGGACATACCTCACAAATGTCATATGGCACTGACCATGTCAGAAGCAGTTCTAGGGTTTCACCGGAAGAGCAGGATCGTTTTACCCAACATGCACAAGAAAGGTCATATGGTATCATTGATAATACTCCCAGCTTACCATTCACAACTGTTGATGTTGCAAGGAGCCAGTGGGTTTCAACAGAACAACAGAATGAGTCTGGAGGCTCCTTCCGACATGTGCCTGAAGTCACATCAGGTAGTGTTCAGAATACCCATGAATCACCAAATAAAACTGTTAATGCTGGTAGGAGCCCATGGTATTTAACAGAACAGCATGATTATCAGTCTTCCCAGGGCATTACTCAAAATCCACAGACTTACAATAATTTTCCTCAAGTTAAAGACAATTATACAGAACTTAAGCCCATCACGTTGACTCAATCTGATTTAAATGAAACAACTGGAGTTGACAGCAAACCAGTACCAGCCAAGCACAATACTGCCAGCGCTAGGCCATTGAGCAAATCACCAAGCAGGCGTCCAGGAAAGACGAGTTATAGAAAAGCATCGAACTACGACTCTAGCTCCAGTGACTCTGAGCTTGAAAATATCAGGTTTCAACTGCCACATCACAATTTCAGTTACCATGATTCAGACTCTGATCCTGATTTAGATCGTGTGGATCAGGCGATCAAAGTGGCCATGATTTTAGCAGGAAATGAGTATGCTGGAAGACAGTCCTCAAGTCTCATTCGCATGACATCCCCTCGTTTGTTGCGCAGTCCACCGACAGGTTTACTTCAGCTTGTTCCCTTATTTGATGTAAGGTACCAGCAGAACCACTCACCACCCTTGCCTCAGAGCACGTATTTGAGTGAAGATGAAAACACAATCAAGGTTGTGCCAACATCCCAAGTGCCAAATGACCAAAACCTTGATCAGGACTGGATTTTAAGACATAGAAGCCAAGGAGATATGGAGCCTTGGCAAACATTCAGTGGCCAAGTTGTGTCTCAGAAAGTGAACGGCAAAGTTTCTGTTAATTCAGCTCTCTCCCATTCAGCTGGGAAAAATGTTGATGGCAGATTTCACCAGCCTGCAGTCACAAACAAAACAACAGCATCTGGGGTGAAAAAAGATGCATTACCAACACCAGACAATATGTATGATGGTCAAGCTCATGATGCAGACTGGATCAACAGGAACAGGTCACAAGCAGACACTTTGGATAGCTGGAATACTGTAAGTTCTCAGTCTTTCTCACCAACTGTGTCTGGCCGAACTGGTGTAAGCAGTAATGCAACAGGACATTTACCAAACGAGCGGAAAATTAATGAAGGACATTTGCACAACAGCTCAACTCATCCTGATGGTGCTAGTTTGATGAATCCACAAGGAATTTCTGGCGATGTCCCTGGATATGGCATTCAACCAGGCACGACCAAGTTATCTGCTGCTAACGAAATTCAAGCTGACAAAGATTTTGATGCTAGATATCACCAGCCTATAGTTCAAAACAAAGAAACCGTTGGGGGACAAAAAGAATATCCATTATCTAGACCAGACACAAGATATAAAGATCAGAGAGAGGATGCAGCCTGGATCAACCAAAACAGGTCACAAGTAGAAATTCACGACAGTTGGAATACATTAAGTTCTATGCCCATTTCACAATCTGTGTCTGGCAGAACTGGAATCAGTGTAGGTTCTGTAGGTCATTTTCCTGGGGAACAGAACATTCAGGAAGAAAGAAATGCACCTAGCAGGTCAACTGATTATTCGCAAGGACATCCTTTTAAACAAGATGGATATATTGATCAAAGTGAAGACTCTGATTGGATCAACAGAAATCGACCACAAGCACCCATTCCTGACAGCTGGAACACCAAAAGTTCTCAGCCTATTTCACATATACTGTTAGGTGGAACTACAGTTGACTCCACAAGGATGGGTCCACAAGGAAATAGTATACAGATACCTGGTTACAGCTCCCTAGATGAATCCCATAGAATGGGAGTAAATTCCAGTTCAGTGAACCCGTGTGACGAGAGCAAAACTGTACCAGACATAGAGCAACACGACAAAAAAGATTATTACCCCAATGGTGATTCAAGACATTTACAAGGACCCTGTAATGATCAAGTTGAAGACGCTGACTGGATTAACCGAAACAGACCAGAAAGAGAGATTCCTGGAAGTTGGGTCACTCATAGTTCCCAGCCCATCTCACAGACAATTGTGGGAAGGACTGGAGTTGGCCAAAGTTCAAATGACCCATATGTCAGCAGCAAACCTATCCCTCAGGGAGGAGATAAAAGATTGAAAAGTTTTAAAGCTAATCAGAACAATTATGTGCATGGCGGAAGCAATCACAGCCAGCTGCCTTGTGCCAGAGGTGTGGAGTATGACACTCCTGGGAAGGATCATGCTCAGATTGCAGAATTCAGACCTCGGGATATGGCTGTTGCTGACTGGTACACTCCAAGATCCATGACTTTATCTGAATCTGAAGCAAAGGCAGTCCGATTTTCCAATGCTGACAAAGGAGATAGCAGTGCAGATAATGAATCTGGTGATTATGTTTTAGATAGCTTACCACACTCCAGACACATTCACCCTATCAAAGACAATGGATTACAGGATGGGAGTACAGGGTTCGGTTCAAGTCGGCAAGATCCAGATAAAGATGAATATCACATGGGTTCATTCAGCAACCAAGACTCTGACCGGGAATGGGTGTCAAGGCATCGTGCTCCAAGAGATCTTCCAGAAGACTGGACGACATCAAGTTCACAGCTGCTCTCTCAAGAAGTGTTAGGCAGGACTGGTGTTGTAGCTGACAGTTCAGGCATAGGCGGTGATCTGGAAGGTATCCCAGTGACTATCTCCACAGTGCCTGAAGTTTCCAATGTTTCCAAAGGAGGTCCCAGTATTTTTAATAGCTTTGATGGTCATGTTTTGGATAATTTACCAGGCACAAGTCAAATGTGCCCATTGAAAGACCAAGAGCTGCAGGATGAGCATGCACAATTTGATCAAAGTCAGCAAGGCCCAGATAAAGATCAGCAAGGCCCAGATAAAGATGAATATCAGACGGATTCATCAAACCACCAAGACTCTGACCGGGAATGGGTGTCGATGCATCGTGCTCCAAGAGATCTCCCAGAAAACTGGACAACATCAAGTTCACAGCTGCTCTCTCAAAAAGTGTTAGGCAGAACTGGGGTTGTCGCTGAAAGTTCAGACATAGACAGTGACCTTGAAGGTTTGCCTGTGACAGACAGTGCAAATTATCTTAATGGAGGCCACGATGATGGTAGGACGTCAGGACATAAGAGGTCATCACTAGCATCAGAAGATGAGTTGACAGATTCAGATGCACAAGGAAAAGACAAAGACTGGATAGCTCGAAATAGGGTCTCTAGAGACAGTGCTGAACCATGGATAACAAACAGCTCCCATCTGATTGGGCAAAATGTGACAGGGAGAAGTGGTGTTGTTCCAGAGTACAATGATGATACCATGCAAGAAGAGAAACATCATCAACTTAATACTGAAAACACAGGGGTAGAAACACCAGCTAGTACCTCATCTGATGAAGGTATAGGAAAAAGCTGCCAGCTTCTAGACCATAACTGGATTTTGAATAATCGACATCCTGGTGAATTTTCACCAGCTTGGAGGGCAGATTCCAGTCTCATGTCCTCGTGTGTCAACAATGTTATAACTCACCCATCAGTGGTTGACACTGACAATATGGTCAAACCAGAAAGTGTGACGGAGCTGGATCTTTCACCTAGAGGGACTAAAGCTGATAGTTTGACTGAATCCAGCAGTACCTTGGACTTGGATGGCCAACTCTCTGACCAGGACTGGGTAAACAGAAACCGTAAGGTGACTGAGTTTCCTGATGACTGGGCAACCCACAGCTCTCAGCTTCTTGATCAGACAGTGATTGGTCGGACAGGAGTCACTGTTGAACCTGAATCTGATTCATCTGGTGCTGAGGACTTAGGTTATAGAGTAAGAGGAAGATCTCTCTCTGTAGCTACATCAGACACAGATAGACATCAAGTAAATCTGCCCGAAAGATCACAGTCTGTAGACGATGGAGATTACATAAAAGATTCTGATGGCAGAGCCTTATCCAATGATAGTATTACTTGGGTGTTCATTGGACCAGCTGAACAGCACAATAGGAGTGTCCAAACAGAAGGAAGCTATCACGATGATTCTGAAATGGCTTCTGCTGACGATGAATCAGAATCTGGTGATCCACCCCTGAGACATAAGTATGGAATTGATGACTCTATGTTACCACTTTCTGAGAGGACCGTTTCTGATGACAATTTACCGAAGTATTCCAGAGAAGATGTGAGGCGACCACACTCTTCATGTGGTATTTTAAGAAACACAATGAAGTCACCTTCGCCAGAAATAGAAAACATCTTCCCCAGCAAGCCTCCAGAGGAAGATTACTCACCGACAATTGAAGAACAGTTGTGCTATAGTACAGCTGTTGATGACCATGATGAGGTCAGAGTTGTGACTCGTGGAGTATCTCCAAGCAAGCTGAGTAAATCAGGACGCAGGCATTCTGCTTTCTTGATGGAAGACATTCCTGCAGTCTCTGAGCCTGTTGAGAGCAAAGAACACATCACACCCTCCCACCATCAGAACCAGAACATATCCAGTTCTCTAGAATTTCATGCTACTTTGCCAAAGATGGATCGAAGCACATCCACACACAGGAAGAAGAGATCAAAGTTGGTTTCCAGAGGGATTCAGTCTGAATCTTTTGAAGAGGATACAAAGGAGAGTAGTCCAGTTAAAGAATACACTATTTCAGATACTCAGACGGAGGAATCTGACTGGAGGGGATTGTCAGATTTAATGCTGGAAACTAACAGCCTGCTGAGAAATCTTAGTGAAAGAATCCCAGATCATGAATCTCCCATTACACCCAAAGATGCAGCACAGGTGGAAAGTCTGTCTAAAACGGTCAAGATCAAAGATACTTCAATACAAACAAGTGACACTGAGGATCACTCTGATAAAGTAGATTCAATGGTATCATCGGTTGATTCCACAACACAGACTGTTTTGAATGAATCAACCCAGACAGACACTGTGGCGTCCGTTCTCTCAGGTACCCAAACCGTGGGAACTGAAATTGCGAACACAGCAGTACAGACACAAGCAGAAGCAGCCAGAGAACCAGAACAGTCAAAACTTGATTTCACTATTGACATGTCTGTTCAGACTGATGAAGGAGTAGATCTTTTCTCACCAAACTCCTCCTTTAATCTCACCGGCTCATTGTTGTCAAGTGAGTTTATAGTGGATGACATTCCTGATCTGGACATCAGCACCGATATTCAGAGTTTGAGAGACGAGCATGACAGAATGATGAGTTTGCTGAGGAGAGCTAGATCTGCCAGAGAAGCTAGACAAGAGGCCCTGCGTAAAAGGCCTGCAAGAACACCTCTGCCTTTACTGGAAGAGGAGCAGCTCACACCACGTCCCTCTCCATCCCCACCAAGCTCCATGGATACTCCCATGCAATTGCCAGCAATCCCTACATTTTCACCATCCTCTCAAGTCTCCCAAACCAGAGCCTCCCAACTCCAAGGTGACACACCAAAGCCCAGGCACATTACTGTCATCAATAGTGTGGATAGGGACAGAGAAGTAAAGCTTGTTTTGAATATGGGGTGTGGTGAACCAGGAGCACCAATTGCTGAAATTGTGTTGAAAGATAACTCAAATGAGGCTCCCTCTTTTGTTGGAGACTCCTCACAGGGACTGGTAGCAACTCGAGTATGCAGGGATAAAACCTCATCAACAACTACATCAGTGACTACAGATGGGGAATCAATTGATGGGATGCCAGAGATAAATGTTGTTTCAAGACAGGTAGATCATAGGCCTGCTGTTAATGAAAGGGCAATATCAACTGACAGGATGCCAGAGATAAATGTTGTTTCAGGACAGGTAGATCATAGGCCTGCTGTTAATGAAAGGGCCATACCCATTAAAATTCAACACCTGGAAACAACATTTCCCTCTGGAGGAGGAAGTTCCCAAGCTCAAAATTTATCATTCTCAGAAAGCCATAAGGACAATGTTGACACCATCAAGAAGGCAGAGGAGTGCAGGTCTGTTAATGGAAGACATGGTTATGAGGACAGAGGTCATTCTCTGCCAAAGAAGGAATCGGACCAGAATCGTCCTGAAGTCAGACAACAGAGCTCTGAAGTCCACGTTTTGCATCCAAGTGAACCTGCAGTCAAGGTAAACACATACTCTGAGCAGAGGAAAAATAACAGAAATAAAAGCTCTGCACAAGGTCAGGATTTCATCACATCTCCACAGCGTAATCTAGTGAATGACAGCAATCAGGCACAACTGAAAAACTACAGCGAAGACCGGAGCATATCAACTGACAAATCAGTGAGACATATCCTAAACAGTTCTGATGAGTTCACCCAGACTGACTTTGACATTGTTAACGGTCACAAGGACACAAAGCCATTATCAGGGTCTCTACACAGTAAATGTGTCGAAGGTAGTGACACAGATCCAATCAGCATGCAAGATGAACTGGAGAGGCTTCAACAAGAACGAGTCGAAATCCTAGAACTTCTGTCTTTGAATTACCTGCCGTCCAGTTTGACCATTGAACTGTTAGAGGCGAAGCTGAATTATTGTATTGGACAGACGGACCTAATCTTGGCGTCTATTGAAGAAACTTGGGATGCTGATGGAGGAGATGGTGCAGCAGTGGCTGAATCAGAAAATCACCAACAGGATGTGATTACAGAAGATTACATCCTACGATACAAAGAGGACCTGGCCAAGTCCAAGAAGACTATTGCTAGTTGCATGGATAGGATGGAGAGAATACAGGGCAGAGGCCGAGGTCGAACAAGGACAAGGAACAGCGACATCACGCAGATGAGAAGAAAGGCAGAAATCGAAGCTTTCAAGCTGGAGCGAATGAGGGAGCAAAATGAGTTTGGAAGAACGCGTAGTTTGAGCCCCTACAAGCACTCCCAGGTAAAGTGCTCACCAAACACCACTTATCAGTCGGCAGATTTGGAGCTGGCTGCAGCATCTTCTGAGACCTCCCTCATCATGAGTCCAAGAGATCACAAAGATTATCTGGTGACCCTGCGTAAACAACTCGTGAGAGCTGTGGCAGAAGATGAGATGGAGAGGCAGGAAAGATCATTCTCTTCTGATACCCACTGGACTCCACGTTCTCTCAATTCCTCTTTCCGATCCTTCTCTTCTGGATTAGACTATTCCAGTAGCAGAGAAGTGAGTCCAGAATTCAGGATTTCAGATTATTTGTACAATTTTGATGTCCCAAGTGTTTCAAACGGCGTGTCCTTTAGTGCTAGGAGTAACAGAGAAATGTCTGCAACTGCAAATGCAGTAATGAAGCAAAGAGCTGAAGGTAAAATGATGGATCATCAACATCAGCACCTAGCTCATGACTCCGAGAAACTACTTGAAGAGTATCAAGAGATGAGGCTGCGAGCAAGCTCAGAGATATCCCAGGCCAGAGAGACACTGAAACCCAGGCCCAGGCCTCTATCGCCACACAATACACGGTAACTTCATACATTTTTCATTTTATGAAACACAGGACACCATATACTAGTGTTACACCAAATTTTAGTGTTAACTTCATACAGTTTGAAAAGCCATGGCTTTGTTTAATGAACCAGATGTTTTTTTTTTTTTCTTCTTAGAACTTGGTATTTGAGTTCATATATAATTGTTGCTTTGTAGGTACATGTAATTGTCCTTGCTGGGGTGGTAAGCTTTTCATTTTCGTATTGAAGTGAATTGCCTAAGAATTAATATAAGCTGATTTTTTCATTTCAGCTCATCTCGTCAGGCTGCCAGTTCCCATGTTACTCACCATGCTGAGACATCAGGCCCTCTGTCCATCTCTAGAAACGTAAGCTGGCGTACATTGTATAGACAAACTCCACGAGTATTGACTCCATTCTAGATTGAGAAGTAATTTGTAAGGATGTTGTTTAAAGTATAAATTTCCACCAGCGTTAAAGGATATAACCTTATGTGATAGTACGTGTATTTAAGATTAACAGTTAGTACACAAGTAGTCAAGTGTTTCTGGATGATTCTAATATCAAATAATACATTTTCCTGCATTTGACACCTTCAGATGTGTGCAGACTGTACTTGCTAACTGTGTAAATCTGCCCAGTTTGATTTGACCTTTGACCTGTGTGAATGTTTTAGGCTGTGGATGAGGAGCTGAAGAAGATGAGGCAGGCTTACAGTCAGCAATCCTCCCCCACCCTCCGATACCTGGACCGCAGGGACACCACATCATTAACACGCAGGTGAGACAATCTGTTCAGGTGTACTGGTCGTTCAGGGCATGTTAATTATCTCAGTGCTGAATCTGTTGTTGATTTTCTTGTATAGCAATGGTTTATTTATTTATTTCATTGGTGTTTTACACTGTACTGATGAATATTTAACTTATGTAATGGCAGCCAGCATTATGTGTGGGGGTGGAGGACTGAGCAGAGTCCAGGGGGAAATCCACAACCATTCACAGGTTGTTGGCAGACCTTCCCATACAGGGAGGAAACCATCACTTGAACTCTCATTGACCACATTGGTGTGTACAGCAGTGAAGAACAGCTACATGCATTCTGGGTGTCTAGCCTGCTCGTAGTGGGTAACATGGCTCAAAGTTTTAGCAGGACCTAGGTTTGTTCTCAGATTATGATCAAGATGTGCATATTCATCCATTAAGTTACGTGCCTATTGTTTATTGTCCCATCATAACAGGGCTGTTTATATATATATAAATATATATATATATATATGTTCCATATATACAAGTATATATATATGTTCCATATATACTCCATGGAATTTGCTGATCTTCCATTTGATCACTTATTCCACATATTGATAAACTGTTATCACTGAAAGACTCAAGAGACAGAAGTTCTTTGAATTTTAACTGTTGCCTTCTGATAGTTACATGTACATATAACTTTTTTGAGGTTATAGTTGTTCTGCTGCAATTTTTTTATATATGTCTTTTTAGAGGAAGCAGCTTGCCAGGTAGACCATCTCGACTATCAAGAAGACCATTATCTGCAGATCATAGTTACTCACGGCGGAAACAGTCCCTTAGCTCCACGGGAACCCTGGGCCAGTCATCGTACCACTCCTATACAGATTACGCCAAGAGTGTTCTTTCTCATTCGGAAAGAAAACTCCATCATTTGTCCCCCAGCAGCACTGCTATTCCCAAGAGGTCCACGTTTGACACTAGACAGACTTCTCCAATTCGCAGACCATGCTCAGCTAAAGCAACAACATCATCATCAGCAGCACAATTTGGTGTTAGCAAGCCGTCTCCCAGGAGTCATCCTGACAGTGTCAGGCTTAGTTACCGGAGCTCATCTTCAGTGTCAGAGGCAGAGAGGAACCGGTATGCTCGAACTAGACCAATCAGCTCAGCAGATATTAAATCAAAAATTCAGTGCAAGGTCAAACCATCCAGACACTGATATCATGAAGGTCAAACCACCTTTGTACTCTAATACATTAGAATGAGATGCAGTATTGGTTGCTAGGATAGTTACACATACTTCATTTTTGTAAAAGAGAAACAAAAGGCTTCTAATAAGGTAAAATCTGTGATACAAAACCAAATGTGCCAAATGCATTGCCTTACAAATCTTATGAAAACATTCTTCTGAATAAAAGTGTCCAGCGCACCCAACAGAGGTGTAATATACCTGTATTGTAGATAGATCAAATAACCAGTGCTAGGTTTGGGTTTATTCCCATTGTATATAAATGTATCATATTGTAAACTAAGGTGAACATGCAAATATATTTTTCTGTAAAGATGAATATAAAATTAATTTTCTCATGTGTAAGAAAAAAAGCATGACTGACTTGCTACATGCATTGTTATTACTATTTATTGAGATATATACAAATTACAAGTGTATTTGACTGAACCACTGTTGGTTGTTTAGGATTCAGATATTTTTATATCTGATAATGTTGGTTCTACACACTCTTTTCGGATTGAGATCTGTTGGAAGCTTTATATTGCCTACTTTGTGTTACAATGTGTTTTGTGTAGTGTTGATATTTTATTTAATATTTAACCTAGTCTTTTTTTTATTACATTTACATGTATCGGAGTAAGTGACCATTTCTGTCAGTCACTTAGATGTGCTCTTGTAGGCTGGCAGCTACAATGCTGTATGGTCTACACTAGCCACCAAACACCCACCCAAGCAGCCATCCAGTGTGGGTGGGGGACACCCACACACTGTTGGGACACCTACCCTATGTAGGTCTTATGTGACTGTGGCATAAGTGCACCTTGCCCCCTATAACCATTGTACCTCGGCTCTGTCTTGCCAAGGTAATGTCTACCAGACTGATGGCCACAAGGCCAGTTGTATATTAGGATGTAATGATAAATTAAAATTCAGAAAAATTTATTTTACCTATTACTGTGTATTTATCTGAAATAATTGTGAGTAGCACAAAAGGTACTTATGGTCTTAACTGTACCAGTTATGTATACCATTTACATTTACTTCTGTAATATTTTTGTTAGGACGTAAGTTTAAATCTGAAAGTTTAAGAGAACTATATATTCAAGGTACTTAAAGGTTAAGTAGTGTAATATGCTTAATTGTGTGTAGTGTATATCCACTTGTACTGTGTTCTTAGGCTGTGTTCATATTCAACGATCATGGAAATTATTATTATTAGAGACACAGCATGACTGTGGTTGTGAAATCCCTGATATATGCCTGTTGACTAAATGTACGCTGGTGCTTGTACCTGAGCACCCAACAAAAGCTGCCACGAACGGATAACTACCTTGGGAATATTTTTATACATAAAAATTATCAGGGAACGTTGCTTGTACATAACTGTAAGTAAAGTGTATATAGATTCTCTTTGTAAATTATAACACTGTTAGACCATTACTTCATTTATTATTTTTCTATTTTGTTACAGTACTATGAGGTTGGATGTCAAGTCCTTTGTTAGTGTATTTATGTCATATACCTATTATTTTGTCTAGCTTGATGAATTTGATAACAAAAGTCTGTCAAAGCCAGTCCCATAATTTTTTTTTTTATCTACAGTGAACCAGTAAGTGGTATCATTATGTCAGCATCTATGTGTGATAAATATTTTAATTTGGCCCATAAGATGAAAAGTTTGTCTGGTTTACATGGGCCAGCTATGTCTCAAGAAAGTTCATGATGTAGTTGAATAAAGATTTATCACAGTAAGGGAATCTTGTGTGTTGTTACCTTCTGTTTAATCATGTTACAATGCTGAAGTAATGCTGCATGGGGAGAAAGATGTGACACGGGGGTAAGATTTCACAATGAAGTCACTGGCAGCAAACTGTATGTTCATTGCTGATCGCTTGCCTTTCACCAATATGGCATGTAAGTTTGTACACAAGAGAATGTATGTCAGTTACTTACTATGCTGGGCACTATGGTTTCCTCCACTCCTAACACTGGCCCACTAGTATGTAAGTGACTGAGCATTACACAAGTGACTGAGCATTATACATAAGTGACTGAGCATTACACAGTATTAAACTAAGGAAGCTTTATGCCTGCATATTTTCATAAGAGGTCATTCCTTGGTCTATACAGACAAGTACAGAATCTATGCTTGTTACTTCAAGCAATATTCATCATTGTGTGCTTGTTTGAGGACTAACATCACTTTCAAGAATAGTTTGGTTACCAATTTAAAGTTGTTGGGGGGGGGGGGGGGGGTATTATTTCCCTCTAGAACCCTGGTGGCAGATGCACCAATATCTAGACAACAGCAGCTGGACTTTATTGACTTAAATCAATGTACCATGACTGAGTGAAGTGTCATGCCTAGTGTCACCTGTGCAATGTTTTAGTAATGTAGCATACAAAGTGACAACTATAATGTGACAAGTAAGTTATGATATATAGTTTCACTGTTCCTAGAAAACTAAAAAAAAAAAAAAGAATCAAAATACATATTTCAATCAATATAAGGTTTTTGTGATAAACGATTATATAGTGTACATAATAAAATTGCTTATTTGACAACTTGCACAGAAAAACATTTAACACTGGTGTATGGTCATTTTCTTTGTTTTGCTATAAATCAGGATAGTGTAACTGATGACGTTTGGCAAACCAGCCAGCTTGATGCTAGAATTGCTGGTTCAAATCTGGCTCTTGTTGATTTGGCTGCAGTTTAAATTCAGGATGTCTGTCAGATACCAAGCCAGGTGCGTTGACCCCTCTGGTGACTTCCCAACTCATAAAAGGGTTGCACTATACATTGAATTTTCTTGAGTCAGGCATGAAACGCATCCGAAATAAATCCCAATGACGTTTGTGATGAATTCGCGACTTTCCAGTTCAGCGCCTCCTAGCGGATGGTCGTACACGGACGACTGTCATGGCCGCGTATGGGGTCATCGGGCCGTCTCTAAGTTTTTTGTGTTATCAGGCGCCAGTTTCATTCCAAAGCCGCAAGAAAATCAAGGTAAAGTGAATTAACAGGACAAACTGTTTATAATGATTCACTGAATGGTTGTGAGAAGGGTATAGGACTTAAAATAGTACTGTTTACACAAAATACAACCAGCTAGCTTAGCCTCAACAACAACAACACAATTTACAATGTTCTAACCTTCGCAGTACTTTGGCGTTTGTAAGATGGAAAGTCTCTCCCGAGAACTGCTTTGTAGTGTAATACGCCTTGCTTTAATCCCGTAGAGACTTGTTTATGTATGCACATGTTGTAAGCTTTTAAAACATAATAGGCCTATCAGCTGTAATTTAGTTTATGGATAGGTAGACTTATTCATTTAAATGTGAATGAATACATGTATGATTATATTCATTTTTCAATGATGTTCTAATTTTGTTTAAACAGTTCGCCTAGAGCCATGAATTGCAAGAGAAAGAAACAAACTGTGGCTGAAGATATCAGTGATGCAAAAACCAGAAAGGAGGACACTCGCCTTTATTGTTTATGTAAACAATTAGATGATCCTGATAGAACAATGATCCAGTGTGATTTTTGTGACGAATGGTTCCATCCTGCCTGTGTTGATCTGGAAGAGGGTGAAGTTAATGATGTTGGAAGATGGTACTGCCCACCATGTACAGATGTTATGGCACAAAATCCATCACTGTCGCGTAAAGGTATAGAAAATGGGGTCATTTTACTTCTACTTACTTTTGGGCACATTAATATTATATTGACTGTTTATTGTAATGACTTAATTGATCTGACAGTGTTAATATGTTAGGCTATTTTCAGTCAGCTGTTACAATCATATTTGTAAAGTAACACGTCAGGACAGAAAAAGTTAACCCAGTCATGTGGTAATTTGTCAAAACTGCGTTTCAGGTTTTCTTGGGTTTCAAGGGAGAGTAGCACCGAAAGAGGGATGGGGAGAAGAATTTTTGTTGGAGGTCATCGATGAGTCTGTCATTCAAGTAGAAACCAAAAGACATCATGTTGAAGGCTGGAACCTGTTTCGAGAAGGTCGTGTTACTGGACTGAGCAGCAATAAAAACGGAAATTATGTATATTTCCGTAGTCAGTGTCAGGCATCCATGAGACAGCTGTCCTATAATGTGTTTATCTGTTTCAAGGGCAGTCGAAGGCTTAAGTGGTCAACCTGTTCGTGCCCTGCTGGAATCGATGGCCAGTGTAAGCATCTTGTGGCAACTTTGTATTGTTTGATAGATCTGTACAGACTAGGGATAAACAAAATCCCAGATGCTAAGACATGCACACAAAAACTTCAAATGTGGCATGTCCGAAAACCTGTGACAGACGAACCACTGCTTTTTTCTGACATAAACTTTGTTAAGCATGACCCAGAGAGACCAGCAAAAGGGGACCTTGGTTGTAGTGTGAAGCAACATAATCCTGTACTTGAGTTTGCAAGCACTGTGACACAGGTAAAAATTCAGAAACTTGTTAACTTATATCATTCCAATTGTATTAAGTTACCAGTCATAGACACCATCAGGACCAATCAATGTATTCCAGTGTTGCCTAAACAGCAAATGGATGGAAGCCTTCATTCTGAACTTTTTGAATTAATGAATGGAACAGAATATAACTTTAGTGTGGATGATTACACAACTAAATTGACTGCATCAGAGAAACAACACTACAGTTCCATTGTGGAAGTAAATATTGAAACATCTAGATGTATTGAAAAGAAAACTCGATTACAGAGTAAGAGTAAGTTTTGGTTTGACCAGCGCCAACATAGAATAACGGCATCCAACTTTGGGACTTTCTGTAGACTAAAATCATGTACTAATCCAATAACAACTTTCAATAGAAAGCAGAAGTTTTTCACGTGCAGAAGTGTCCGCCATGGTGTAGATTATGAGTCAGCTGCATTTGCCAAGTATAGTGAAGTCCAACCCTGTGAAAGTTGCTCAGCAGGTTTAATAATAAATCCCAAAATACCATATTTAGGTGTTAGTCCTGATAAAATTGTGCTTACCAACAGTGAATTGAAACTTGTAGAAGTTAAGTGCCCTTACAGTGTGTTTCAAAAGAAAGTCAAAATTTGTCAACAAATTAAGGAAAATAATTTCTACTTAAAATATGTTGACGGAGAGGTGAAACTGTCTGAGACTCATGATTATTTTTATCAAATTCAAGGTCAGCTTAATATTACTGGTGTAAATATTTGTGATATGGTGGTGTTTGTGCCTCCAGATGATATTGTTATTGTTTCCATTAAAAAAGACAAACACTTTTTTGAAAACAAAATGCTCCCAAAGCTATCTGATATTTATTTCCATCATTTGTTGCCTAGCTTTGTTGATCGCCTCCAATACACTCATTTGTAGAAATATTAAGCATTTTCAATTGTCATGTCAGAATTACATATTGTGGAGCAATGTTTTTCAAGAATGTCCAGTCATCATTTACTCTATTTACATGCACATGTGTATGACTGGAGAAATATGCCTACATACCATAGATTCGTTAATCACATTTCCATTTGTTATTTTCCCATGATACTAATAATGAAGCATTTTCAATCAAATTGTAAGAGAGTTTGAAGGAACTTCATCTATTATATAGAGCAAGTGATGATAATGTATATGTCTCCTTTGAGTATGATGAGTTTCCTTAAATAAAAGTAAAGCCAAGTGAAACAAAATTTGTTCGCAGTGTCATATGATATGTAACAATTCCATCCCATGCCAATCCTGAATTGTTGTAATTCACTTCTTGAAGCCAGCCAATGTATTATGAAATAATTTTTTTTTACTTATTATCAACTTACATTTAGTTGATTGATAATGCTGTACTTAAGAATTTTTTACTCATATGAGGGCTCGTGAAGTGTATGGTTGAAGAAAACCATAGTTTATTGGAGTAAACCATCGACCTTCGCCAAGTACCTGATAACCTACTGACTCGAAGCTGCAGTTAAAGCCCTTTGATGTTCGAGCAAACGAGAAGCAATTCTAATCTTTAAAACCAGTTTACTTTAGACAAAGTGCTAACTGATCTAAGTTACTAACTTTTAAATAATGTACCTGTAAAGTTTGACAAATGGCCACACACAAGCCAAACTTTCTCTATCATTGGACACAAAGATATAGGAACAATGTTCCGAATGATCTCAAATTCCTTAACTTTTCTCACTGCTCGTTCTACATGAACTCGCACAGCTGCAACTCCCCTTGAGAATTTTAACTGTTCATCTTTGAACTGCTGTTGTCCATGCAGAAATGGTGGAATAATAAGAGAAGCCCCCCTTCTTTCAACATCTTCGCGAATGTCAAATCCCCGATCAACCATGAGGCTATCACCATCTTCCAGTAAGTCTAGGAGCCCACAGTGACGAATAATCTTTTTGTCAGAACATCTCCCAGCATATAATGGCGAAATAAAAGTAAGTTGACCTACCGGAGAAATTGCAATGAGTCCCTTCGCAGTGTTGTGGTGTTTGTAAGATGAGAAAGTCTCTCTTTGACAGTCAGATGCAGATGGTTGTTCAATGAATAGTTCTGTACAGTCCACAATAGCACGTGTTGTTGAATAATGCTCTCTAAAGCATGCTGGCATGGTCTTTCGCACTTGTTCAGCTTTTGGCCAGATTGGTAATGATCGAAATCTATCTGCTAAAAAAATAATCCATGTGTTGACAATTTTAGATACATGACCCTCAGATATGCTATACAGATCACCAATTAACCTTTCTTGTAGTCCTTTACGAAGACGCACTAGTGTTATGAAGAGCTCTTCCATTGGTGAGATTGATCTAGATGGTCCACGTTTCTTTAATAAGTCATACGGTGTACCAGATGATGTGTTCTCTGTGCCCACATAATATAAAAAATTACATTCTGGCTGAAGAAACTGAAAAAAACATGATAAAGATATATAAGACTGAAATCCTGTATAGTACTTTATGTCACTGTCAGAATTGCAAAATCTGAGCAAAGTAAACTTTTCTTCATAGCGCAGTGTCATCAGATTTAAATTGGTCTGTAAAACAGAGGCTTTATCAGGTGAGACGCTAGGTTCATAATCTTCTAAACTGTCATCCCCACTACTGCTGCTCTCCAAATATCTTCTCAAAGTTGTAGGATATATAGTATACATAGCCCCATCAGTGTATTGGCGGGAATAAGAATGCTCCTCCACAGAAAACTGTTGAAGACCTGTAGCTGCTTTGTTCTCCTTGTTCTCGGATGCTACTGAGGAAATCTGTTTCTTAATCTTTCTCCTAGAATGCTGAGTGGAGGTGCCTTTACACCAATGAAAAACTGTTGGAATGGCATCCTTCACAAGACGACGTCTTATGCCTTGGTGTTTTGGATAACAATCCTCTGTAAAATGTAAAAAGCACACACGAGTGTGTCTGTTTATGGCAAAATCTTTACCAATGTCTCTCCTTATGTTCACAATCCATTTTTTTACCAAATCTTTGTCCGAAGGGAAACTGTGAAATGACAAATGTTTACAGCTCTCAAGTCTAGTGTCACTTGAACACAAAGGCACACAGCAATGATGAGGCATTTTAGATTCTTTCTGGAAGCAAACAGAAGAATAAGTTGTCAGTATAAGTGTAGATCTAGCATCCCTTCGTCTCTTTTATACCATTCTTTATGTACAAGAACATGAATAAGGTTTATTAAGTCCAAATATTTCAAAAACATTGAATACCAATAGTAAACTATACATTTTAACAGGCCTATATTTAGCTGTGAACCTAAATGAACACCTAGATTGCACATGCATTCAAAACATGCTAAATGGATATATTTTTCTTAGAGCAATTTATGAACTAGTCAGAAATTACTACCTATGTATTTTATGCACTATGCATTACAAAGTAGCCTTAAAATTTAAATTCAAAATTCCCCAACCAAGACTACATTGGTTAATGTAATTCTGAAATCAAGCAACACATTCATGAGATTTACGGAAGCAAACAGCTCCAGATATGTTGGATTGATCATGAGCGACATGTGCCACAGTTCACGCAGACATTAGAATTGTTGTCAATCCTCTGCCCTCTGTAAATGCCTATGAGCTAAAGTTTTCACGGCAATCATGTCTGTTCGTGAAATAATCCCATTTTCCTAGTGTATAGGATTTATTACCTTATCAAGATGGTGGTAGACCCTGAAAGTGTTACTGCCATAGTCCATGTTTGTCAAGGTCAATATAAGATTAAGTTAGATAATGTGTAAGAGCGTGAGGTTCGCCAGGGAAGACGAAATTACTGTAGACAGCGGTAAAAGTCGCTTACTGACAATCCGACACATTTGGGGATGTACTTTCTGTTAGTTTCACAGCTGTGTTGCTCGATCTCAGAGTGTTACATTCTGCATCTAAGAAACATTTACTGAACATGAAAGTGTTGTTGTTGTTTCAACGAGTCCGCTGCATCTACGTTGTCGAAGTATTGTATTTTAACACTAAATATGAGTTTCATGCAAAACACACGTGAGTATATAGATACATGGTTATTTCTAATCCCTCACCTCAATCACGCAGATGTCATGAAAAGAAAAAGACGACAGCTTTTGTGGAAAACAGGCGAAACTGCTACATGACCCCATACGCGGCCATGACATTCCTCCGTGTGCGATTCACCCGCTAGGAGGCGCTGAACTGGAAAGGGGCGAATTGTGTGGAAGAAGGGACACAACTCTTAGTAATCGTCAAGGGCAGACAATTTTTTTTTTTTGTATGAAAAGTGCGAAACTGTGGCTGAGAAAAGATATGCAGTCGTCACAGAAACTCGCTGGAAATGAAAGTGAAATGAACAGCATAAGCAAGACGTCATAATGGCCCATTTTGGAGGCGATATTACCTTGGACCAGATAGATTCTTGGTTTACTATCGGCAAAAAAATAACCGAAGCGCCATCCGTTCCCCGAGGAAAGCGTAAAGGGTTGAGAACTGACCCAAGCACTCAGACTGTGATCCAGGGAAGGCAGCATGGCTTCGTCCCTCCATACAAACGGTAACTTCTGTTCAGATGGACATGAATGGAAAGTTGAAAAAGCCAGTGGTTAATGATTGGATTAGTCATAGTGTCAGGTTGTTGGCATGTAAGACCTATCATCCGTACGTTGTGTGCATAAATATGAAGGAAATATCCGACGGTGACAAAAAAAAATAAAAAAATAAATAGACTCAGAAACTGAGAAAGTCTGTTTGCTGGCAAGGTTTAGTGTCATACAAAGAAAAGCAATGTGTCACAGTGATGCGGAGCAGGGCCTTTCACTGATCAAACTTTTAGTCCATAAACGTTCAAATTGAAACTGTATTCACACAAAAGAAATGTAAATAGAAAGGTATGGTACATGTAGTTGTAAAGTTTATCATGCTACTCTTGTTGGAGAGGATACCTGGTGAAGTGGTATGCTATCAGTTTCATTGAAAAGCTGCTTTTTATTATGAACAGCTGAGAAAGTGAGCCAATGACAGAGAAATGCAGCATCGGCACTGTAAACTTAATTCATTACAACTCTTAGCAAAGTTTCCTACAAGTTGTCAGTGCTAGTACAGGTTTTGAGACAGCTGCTTAACATTTGGGGAGCATATTGTGTAGAAGGCCATGACAGAGTCTCAGCTGATCTGTCAGTAGCATGGGTGAAACAGGATTTTAATAAGTTGAGTCAGCATTTCATGATTCTTGATTGATTTCTCTGATTTGGGTGAAAGAAGGTGCGAGTTATCACAGGTTAACATTGTAAAAGGTGCGAGCCATCACAGGCTAACACGGTAAAAGGTGCGAGACATCACAGGCTAACACGGTAAAAGGTGCAAGCCATCACAGGCTAACACGGTAAAAGGTGCGAGCCATCACAGGCTAACATTGTAAAAGGTGCGAGCCATCACAGGCTAACACGGTAAAAGGTGCGAGACATCACAGGCTAACACGGTAAAAGGTGCAAGCCATCACAGGCTAACACGGTAAAAGGTGCGAGCCATCACAGGCTAACATTGTAAAAGGTGCGAGCCATCACAGGCTAACATGGTAAAAGGTGCAAGCCATCACAGGCTAACATTGTAAAAGGTGCGAGCCATCACAGGCTAACACGGTAAAAGGTGCGAGCCATCACAGGCTAACACGGTAAAAGTTGCGAGCCATCACAGGCTGACACGGTAAAAGGTGCGAGCCATCACAGGCTAACATGGTAAAAGGTGCAAGCTATCATAGGCTAACACAATAGAAGGGGTGACACCGGTATCACAGTACTTGCTCATCTGGAATGATGTTGGGTTGATAGGTTTGATGGTGTGTAGAGATATGGTTTGTAACGACTACCAGCTGGTAATTAAGATGGTTTGATTATACAAATAATTCAGACAATAAAAAGAAGAAAACAAAAGAAAAAAAACAAGTCAAATTTTTGCCTATTCCTCATTTTTGAGTTCTGATCTCAAAACATTTATTGGCTGGATTTATTCACTTGGTCACATTGACAGAAAGGACTAATTCTCGATAACAGTTAAATATATGTGGTTCTCATACTGGCTTCTTCTCCGGCTGTACATGAGAAGGTCTACCAGCAGCCTGTGGATGGTTGTGGGTTTCCACCTGGCTCTGCCAGGTTTTTTTCCATGGTAATGCTGGCCGCCGCCGTATAAGTGAAATATTTTTGAATATGGCGTCAACACCAATCAAATAAATAAATAAATGATATATGGTTACAGTCAGCTCTAGTAATATGTGTCACTTACCAATTTAAGCCATCAGGACAAGAGCCGTGTTGGAGCTACAGCACTGTGAACCCATAATCATGACTAAACTGGCCACAAATTAGTTAATAATGGACATAAAAATCCCGAAACTCAAACTTTTACTCCTATACATGTAAATGTGAAAAAAGACAACAGGTTAAATGTTAAATAAAATATCACACTAAAACTATCACATTAAACACTACAGAAAACACATCATAACACAAAGTAGGCAATGTAAGGCTTCTAACACATCTCAATCCAAAAAGGGTTGTGGTGTGTAAAATCTTGATCTGTAATAATGGTGCTGCTATATACCAAGTTAAAAACCATTGACATGAGTTGTTAGCAATTCCCTGTGATTACAGTTATTTGTATTTCTTGTATGTTTGTAGACATGATCTGCCTCAGCAAGACTATGTGGAGCAGTACAAAGAGCTGGAGATGCAGGCTGTTACACAGGGCATTCTCCAGGTATGTAACCCCATGTGCTCAAGGAACACTGTAACAGTATTATGTTCCATCCCTATGCCCCAAGAATAGTATTATATATGTGTGTATGCTTGGGGTTTACCATCGTACTTAAAAACTTTCCAGTCACATGAAGACGAGGTGTCATTAGGTGTGTACATACACTCTGTCTTCTTGTGGTAAGACCAGTCTCTGCCCGCCAAATGCTCCCACCACTGAAGCATCATGCCGAAGACACCAGACATGACAGCCCGCCATTATTTTGACACTGGACCAATCAGTCATGTTTCCTTACTCTAACCTCTCAGTGCTGAGTGCCAAGCAAGGCAGCAACAATACCATTTTAGTGTTCGGTATAACCTGACCCAGGCCTCCCAACTTTGAGGTGGATACTCTGTTCAACCACCAAAGCGGTCAGCAGTATTTTAAATACTGCTTCTAGTGCACACCAACTTTTTTCAAGAATATAGTCATACCTTTTCTGTGTTATAGATTTGATTTAAAATTTATGAATTTTATTGGAATTAATCTTGATCATTAATTCATGAGGAATAACGTCATGACATAATTTATGAACCTCAAGCTGTATACAGTTGAGGTAGTTGTGTGCTTCCTGAAACTTCCAACAAGACTGGAAAAAAACTGATAAAGTTTGGGGAAATTATTGAATATTGTCTTGAAAAATATGCTAATTCACTATAGACTAATTCATATAGGTTCGAGAGGGAAATATGGAGTTTGTTGTAGCTTTGATTGTCAAGTCCTATGCTTGGAACCAGTTCTGTAATGCAGCCAGGACCAAAAATATGTGTTTTAGTACTTTCTGAGTCAGAAATGGAAACCTTGCATGATTTTGTCTGTCAAAGCATGTGCTAGCATGAATCCTGATGTTGTTAACGCTTAATTAAAGTACAGTTCTTTCTGTTTGATAAAGTGAATGTGAGACGTCAGAAAATTATTCCAGATAAAGTACATCGTTATATTGGAAATACTTCACACTCAGGGTTTGGTAAATTTTTTTTCAAAGCATGTTCATTATAATAAATAAATTATGTATTTATATTGAATATTAACCACTTTATACATTTAAAATCACAATGTTGACATTAATACATGATTTCAGAGTTAATAAAACTAAAAAAAGCTACAGATATCGTTTATTCTTGTTGGCAAATTTAATATAAAAGAAACATTTACAAGAATTGAGCATGTTGATTTCTCTGATGCACTGCATTACATTCCAGGAGCCTCCTGCTGATGGGCTGGGCCTGCCCACCTCCAGGGACATGAACAGCCTCAGTCAGCTGGAACTGGACAGTACCATTGCAGGAGGGGTGGGGCGACCTGATGACCTCATACCGGAGAATGCCATGGATGTGTACAATAACTATGACTTCACCATAAACTATGACAACTCTGCGATGCCTATCACACAGTTCAAAGACCAGGTAAGGTTTGAAACCTACTTATTTATGGGGGTACATGTGTGTGTGTGTGTGTTTTTTTTTCTAATGAAAATGTAGGTTTAATGATAACTTGGTTGTAAGACGAGCTTCTGAGATTTGTCCATTCACCCAAACCAGATGAGTTCAGTAAGATTGCCTTACACTTCTTTGAGGGGCATTTAGAATTTGATAGGAGGTCACGGAAAGATGGCAATTGCTTATGGATAATAATTTATTTATTCAGAATAACATTTTGATTTTGACACTAGCATCATTATCAAGTGAGTGAAAACAATTTTAGTATCATCATTGAAACATGGTGTTAAAAAATAAACCATCATTATCCCGTAAGCAGTCGCCTTCTTCCCTTCAGATTCCGATAGCTCAAACATGGTTCCATGGGTGTGCTCCACAGAAAGAGTTATTGGGAAGGGTTTCATGTAGATAACTAATGAAAGCATCTTTTCATAACATAAGTTATCTGTAACACTATGCTCATGAATGCCAGCGCTTATGAAAGGTTACTCTTCATTATTTCTGTTGATGCTTAGGTTCTCAGTGGATTACTTCTTATCAACACTCCATATTTTAAAAACATGTGTATTTTGGATTGGTGGCAGGTTGTTCTTCTAGCATGCATGAGCAGGAAAGTTACTTGCAGATTTATGTTCGTATTCACCCCATTATTTATAGCTGTGTCAGGTGTGATAATATGTGTGCACCTTGAAATATTTCCAAAGTAAAAGTTTTGAAGAAGTACATCTGAATACATAGATTAATTCTTAACAAGTATAATGACAAACTATTTGTTCTAACAGTATTGTGACATTTTCTCTGACAATTACCTGTTGTTTACCTGTGCTAGATTATAGCGACAGTGGAGAGTAACCAGGTGACAGTCATCCAGGGATCCACAGGCTCAGGTAAAACCACCCAGGTGCCACAGTACATCCTGGCAAACTGTGCAGAGAAACATCAGTATTGTAACATCATTGTGACACAGCCCCGCAAGATAGCAGCCATGTCCATCGCCCGCCGAGTCTGTGCAGAAAGGAACTGGGACCTCGGCACAATATGTGGATATCAGGTAAGGTGTAAGATTGAGATTAAAGGGACGTAACTATTGACAGGGGTCACAGTATGTGCGACAAAGAGACAATGTTCTTTGACATATTCTGACAGTTTCAGCCAGACAGTGACAAAATGTGACAAAAAAGTAAACTGAACATCAGAATAATAATTTGTTCCTTTTTTTTAAACTTTTTGAAGAAAATGTACATGAAGTGACTAAAACATACTGCTTACATGTAGGTATATTTAAAAAATCTGAGCAATTCAGTTGTGTGTTTTAATCCAGTCCCATTGCATCAGCTGCCTCTGTATGAATGCAGTATTTCTCAGTCCGGCTTAAACGGTTTGAATCACAGATAGATCCTTGAGAATGCTTTGATTGATAGTTCCGGACTGCCAGTTTTGGAGTATTTAAACAGCTCAGGTTATATCAAGACACAGATAACAGTAATGATTTTTTCGTTGTAGGTTGGGTTGGATAAGACTGCTGGAGAGGACACACGGTTGTTGTATGTTACCACGGGAACCCTGCTGAGAAAACTGATCAACGCTAAAACCATGACACAGTTCACTCATGTGATCCTTGATGAGGTGAGATGGGATGTCAGACAAGGTTGTGTTAAAACTTTACTGTAGTGAAACACATTTTATCAGCACATATTAAACTGTGAGTTATTACTGTATTTATTTATATATTTGGTTACTGCCATACTCAAAATTTTTCACTGACTGTATTATTTCACCTAAAGTTTGGTATGTAAAAGTGCACTTTCAAAAGCATGTAAAAGACCTTACAATAATATGTTAGTGCCAACATAGTGTTTCTGACAAGAAAGTGATCAGACTACGGAAAAAACTGTTAAGATCTAAAAAGTGAACGAACTCATCAGAGTCAAGAAGAATGTGTTGCCAGGACTTGAAAAATACTAACCTGTAGGTGCAGTACAGTTCGTGGGTTATGGTGAGATGTGAAGATGGCAAGCTGAACTTTCCTGTAAATGCTGTGAGCAAGGTGCTTAAGGTGTGAGTTCATTCCCTGGTCAAAGAACTTGTTCACTAGATGCCCAGTTGACATCGGGGACATCAGCAGCAATAAGCAATAAAAGTGATAATCTTGGTATTTCATCACTTGGAACTGGGCATAGGAGGCTAGGCGATCTAGTTATCTAGTGGTATGTCAACTTTCTGACTGGCCTGTTTCAAGTACCGAGCAGTGACATGTCTGAAATAATGCTGATAACGCTCTTCATCTGCAAGCGAGTAATTCTTTGTGTATAAATTACAACTTGAGGGTTCTTTTTGATGGTTTTGTGCACTTCAGGATTCAGGTTTAAAAGAGATAGCAGCTATGTTTTCCATTGCCGAGTATAACTGACTGCCTTGTTAGTCGACCCATTTGTTTTCTCTGAACATCTGAATTTTTTTTCAAATAGTAATTTTTATGTGAATTATCACAGACTACTAAGTACTTGGTTTTCAGGTTCACGAGCGTGATCAGGAGACAGACTTTGCACTGCTGGTGGTGAGGAAGTTCCTGAGGACAAACTCCAGACATGTCAAGGTCAGTTAGAGGTCAACTGATCACAAAACAACTGACTCTACAATAAACAAATAATCTGAATATTCTGAATATTCACATGGATGTGTGGATTTAGATTATGGTATGGCATTCCGTCAACATATACTGGAGTTTTGAGCCATCCACAAGATAAAAAGCACAGGGTACAGTAGGATCAAGTGAAAACAAAGATGGCGGCAATGGCATCACTGAATATTGATGAAATATTATTTAAAAAAACATGATATAAAAAGGATAATGCATGGATAGGTCTTCTTTTTTGACTCTCACAACAAATTAGTACTCTGACATTGACAGACCTTATTATGTTCTGCGTTCATGTTACAAACTTGAGGCCAAGTGATGCCTCTTGCTAACTTTAAAATAATTATCGAAGCCATGCCAATACAGTCCATTAGGAAGTATTTGTCCATACTGGCTATTTTGAGCCTTTGCAGGCCTATATGCTGGCCTAATGTGGCTAAAGGTCACATGTTTGTTTTTTGTATTTTGTTGGAATCTTAACAATAGGATTGTGACATGTAGTAGGGCTTACAGAAGGAAGCAGCAACTGTCACGATACCTGGGAAATAAATACACCTGGGTGCAAGTTCTGATGTATTCAAGTTCTCAACTTCTCCACGCAGGTCATCCTGATGTCAGCCACTCTCCAATCAGATCTGTTTGCTCAGTATTTTGCTGTCCCATTCATGAACCGGCTGGAGCCTGCCCCGGTACTCACGGTGGAAGGCAAGATGTTCAGTGTTTCAGAGTACTACGCCGGTCAGCTGGAAAAACTTGGACCGGTAAGATATCATTCCCTCTTTTCGTCTTTTGTTTTTTATGTTTGTTTTAAAAGATACATAAGATTGCCGTTATGAAACATGTCATAAGCTTTGTTTATATATGATTGTTATGTAACATGTAATCAGGTTTGTTATAAGTTGGCCATAATGAAGTTTTTGCCAGGTTGAGTTTTGGTGCCTATATTTTTGATAGATTTGCTAGTTGCAGATTTAGGATGAGAAAAAACTTTGATAAGGTTCACTGGTTAATGTTTATTTACATGTCTTTAAATCAAACCCTTTTTTGTGGTGAAGTCTTTTTGAGCCTTTTTGGTTAGATCACAGAGATATAGGTCAAAGTTTTGTACTAAGAAATGAGGGGATCCTTCAACAAGGACTTGTTTCACCTCACCACTCAGACCTGTAGTTTTCCATACTGTTCTGTTGCTACTTCATCATGATGAATTGTAACACGGTACATGTCTTCACTAAGATAAATTACAAATGAAGTTTTTACAATATAAATATGTTAGACTAATGCTGATAAAATGTTTTGTTTAGTAACATTGTGTGTTGTAATGTTTTTAAAAATACACTTTTGGGGTACCATTAGTTTTAAATTTATTTACAATTATTGTTGGGACAAGGTCACCCCCAGATTTTGACAGTTAATGAACAGTTAGTATCTGTTGGCATTGTTAAGGCTGTTTCATAGTGTACGGCAGTGAGCAGCACTGAAACTGTATGGGGCAAAACACCCAATACCTGTCGTAGACTGAAGGCAGTGGTTGTGTGTTCGGAAATTGGTGGTGGTATTTAAGTTGTAATAAATACAGTGTACTATGGTTTAGATTTTATCAAGTGGCACATTTTGCCTGCTTCTGACTGATTCATCTACTTAAAGAGTTTTTTGTGTGATTTATTTCTTGTCAGAAAAACTAAAGTGTTGGCATCAAAAGTATCCTGTTAAGGTTTTCATATGCTTCTGAAAATGTATTTTTATTGGCCAAACTTCAATACAGTGCTTGTTAAACTGGATGTTAAACCACATCTTTGACATGCTATTAGGCATCTCATTAACATTGTGAAGTGAGGCAGTGCTAAATAAGAAAGTGCTGAATGCAGAGTTTAAGATGGGAATGTCGAGTCTTTGAATGTTTGACCCTTCAGTACGAGTAGGCCTACCTGTGTTGACATTGATGAACTATGATGAGGCTGGGGAAATCTGTGACTTTGTATTTACAGTTACCTTACCTGGATGCTTATTCACCAAGTATCCCAGAGGAATCTCAGCATCTGGCTGTTAAACTGATCCAGGAATTTGACACATTGGAGGCCAAGGAGCAAGGGTAATAACTTCGGGCAGAAGAGTGTTGTAGAGGGGTGTAACTCACAACTTATCCTGTTCAATTAGTCACATTTTCCATGTAATAATAGTAGGGCCAAGATCCAATTGTTTGTGCAGAAGTCATTGTCTGCAAGAGGGGTTAATGTGCTATGTTGGGGGACCAGATAACGGCTGAATGGTTAAGATGGTGTCCTTCATTCTCTAGGACACGCAAGATGTGGGTTCAATCCTAGCCTTTGACAGGGAATTTTTACATCTCATTATTCATGAGGCCTTAGTGACACTAAGAAGCCAACTGCACACAGGTGGCCATTTTCAATTTGTTACTTTCTTTTGGGACCACTTGTTATCAACCGTTATGTCATACAAATCTATACCATATGTCACAAGTGAAAGTCAGTTACATGTATTTGCCGAGGGTCGGTGGTTTATTCCAGACAGCCCTCCACCCACAAAAGTGGGCGCTCTGTCATTATGTAAGTGAAATATTCATGTGTACGCCATAAAAAAAAATATCAAATAAATAAATAAATCAAAGGTGGCTACGATGATAGAAGTGAAAATGACCTTAAACAGCAGTCAAATAAATAAATGTCTGTATGTTTCAGGAGAACTAAGTCTGGATTTGCACCTGTAAGAGGATCTGTCTTGGTCTTCCTACCAGGTAAACACCATCTCGTTAATCATAATGTAAATGCTATAAATTCCAGGTGCTTCTTTTGAACCTGTCCATTTTTGTGTGTAGAACAAATCCTACGAAAAGTCCCCACCCCATGCTGTCTTCTATGCTGAGAGACTCATTCTCTCAGATCTAAATATGACCTAAAAATTGACTTTTAATAACAAATTAATGTTAATAATTAATATTTTAAGAACAAATTAATATTAACTTCAAACAAACTAATATTAACTTCAAAAATGAAAATGTTTAATCATCAACAAATTCACCTGAATAATGGAATTTGAAAAATTAATTTGTGGGATGTTGAAGAGTAAAATGTATTTCTGAGCAACATATAGGGGCATGTATGAACTTCACAGGAATTTTAGAATAACCTGTCCAGATGAGCTACCAGTATGGACATTCTCCAAATGTCCTAAAACAGGCATTGTGTTGAGGATTTAGGTATATATTTTGTTTGAATGAGATCTGAGAAGGTCAGGCAGATGATGAAGTTGTTTAAATTCTAATTTTTTGTTGAATTGTTTGTTATCCTTTCTTTTTATTTTGTAGGTTATGAGGAGATCCGCAATGTAGAGAAGAAGTTGGATGAAATAGCTTCAGATCACAAGTATGTATTTGTATTCAGCGTCAAGTAAAGCTGAAACAAATGGCTGAATCGAGTATTCAATTTCAAATACTTGGTTAAGATCCACCGATAACATTAAAGTACTCTGCGTGATATGACCTCAGCTGATATCGATCTGGACACCAGCTTTTAAATAGTACTTGTTTCTAGTATGTTACATACATGTACTTCTGACCAGTGCACAGACAGCATGTTGTGTTATCCTGTCGTGAAATCTCCCATGATCTGTGGCTTTAATAATGTTTCAACAAGTGGTAGATTCAGCCAGTTACTTCTGGAGAAAAAGACGCATGGTTTTAAGCATGGTCAACTGTAGTGTCATTTTTGAATTTCATGCACAGTTCTCACAATTTGCTACACTGTGCTGAATGACTAACAAATAAACCCATTGTTTATCCTTATGTGTACAGTAATAAGTATTTGTACTTTAGGCCACGCGAATAGGCTTGCTCTGAATTACCTCCCTTGTTACAGGACAGGGACTATAGTATAATGTGAGAGCAGTGTTTGAGACATGAAACTATGAGCTGTGGAACCATGCCTATGAAAGCGTGCACAGTGTATGTTATGTCACAACATTTAATTATTTTTCTAGACTTCATCTGAGGTCCCTCCTAACCACAGCTTACTCCTACAAAAGCACCTCTTAAATGAGTGACCTTGGGGGAGGTAATTTGGTGCTGTCCCGTTTTAATTGTTGTTTTACAGGCAAAATAAATCTTTTTTCAATGTCCAAGGAAGGCTTAAAATAAAATTAAAACTTGACAGGTATCTCATTTGTGGGAAATGAAGATTTTCCCAGCAATTCAGGAAGCCTAAAAAAACCCAAAAACACAGCAAAATCAGAAAAAACATGAAGGAAAACTAAAAAGAGGGATTTTCAGTTTTATTTTCAGTGCATTTTGGGATATTTTATTGTTGGCTCACTGGTAAAACACAAAATAAAATTGGTACCTCGTGAGTATCAAATAGGCTGATGCTTGATCCTTACATACACAGTATAGAATATATGTACTCTATGCTGCTTGTCATTATTCACATTCAATGCCGTATTACAGGCTGATTTGTTTACCACTTCATTCATCCATCACCATTGAGGAACAGGTGAAGGTATTTGAACCAGCACCAAAGCATCACCGTAAGGTAAGAAAATATATGATAGCCATGCATGTACATGTCAATGGCACCATAAAATTCATACCTGCGTCGTGGAGTTTGGCTCTCGGTTTGTTTAAAAAAACTATTGTTAAGCACACAAATGCTGTCCAAACATTTAACCTTTCAATTTTTAACCAACAGCTCTGTGAAAGTTGAAATGGCAGCCCATTACACTATTTTGATACAAGTTTTAGCTTTATTTTTATAAAACATCGATTTGAAAATAATGTTCTTTATGTATTCCCATCTCAGGAAAAGAAAGCAAACAGTAAACAGAATTACGTGGTCATATGTTAAACCTTGTCAATTTCAGGTGATTTTATCAACAAACATAGCAGAGAGCTCTATCACAGTGCCAGACATCAAGTATGGTAAGATAAAAAATACAATGCTTTTCATCATATCTTGTATCATGTATATCATGTCTCATATCTGAGTTCATTATGTGTTTTGTGAAACCTTGTCGTTAAGTTTACCATAAGTTTGTAAATAAATCAAATCTGATTCTGGATCAAAATGCCATAAAGCAGATCAAAATGTGGTTCTGCTTGGAAGAGTAATTGACCTTCTGTGTACACGTAGGTATGTAGTAACGGTATTTAAAAAGATGCAAAATATCAGGATATACCGGGTAGCTCAAAGAATGAAGTTTATACTGGCTAGTATAGTAAAACTTTTCTGCAGATTTTTTTTAAAATTATGATACCATTGATATATCCATCCATCATGATGAACAATTCTAGCCTTTTGCTGAAAAAGAAATGCATGTAGTTGATGTGATATTAAACAGTTGTTTAATCTCAATTTTGTGTTGTTGTTTTACAGTGATAGATTTCTGCCTGACAAAGCAACTTGTGTGTGACCCCCAAACCAACTACACCAGCCTGATCTTAGAGTGGGCATCCAAGTCTAATTGTACTCAGAGGAAAGGTGAGGATTTGGTGATGTGCTGTTTCTTCTAAAGAGCAAGCTATATAAACAGGTATTATAGAATTGTCATGTATCTTTTGTTGTAAAAACACATGTAATGTCACACACAAGTATGGAATGAAAAGATGACACTGTTGACTTACACATACTTGCCTTCAGGTCGAGCCGGTAGAGTCTCTCATGGTCGTGTCTACAGGCTGGTACCACAGAACTTCTATGACATGTACATACAGGAGCACGGTGTGCCAGAGATGCAGGTCAGGCTTGACAAATTTGGTATATCTATATATGTATACATGTATTGCAAAGATGTTTGTGTATTTTGTGTTCACTGACGTGTTTTCTTGTGGTATATGTAACATTATCTTTTAAAAATTATCTTTCTTCTTATTGAAAGTTTAAAGGTCAGCATGATCTGACAAGAAATTCATTGCCTTGGTGAACATCTTTGGTACTCATCCCATTTAGCATCTAAACAGACCTGGTATATTCCAGTGATTGTTCCCTTTGTCGCATAGTGTTACGACAGTGGTGACTTTATAAAATCCATACTTGCACAGTGACTTGAGATCATCACTCTGTATAATACAGTGTGGCTGCTCTCAGCCCTCTTAGATTTCCTGCCTACCACTTCTTTCACTTAAAAAGGTTAGCACCATTTTTTGTCATAATAAGGGAATGGTATGAGAACTGTTAGCTACTCTGTCTCTATTTATTTTACTTCTCAATTCATTTTGATGGTCACTTAGACTGTAATTTGGTGTTTGATGGAGAAAGTATATATCACTGTTTACCACAGAGATGTCCTCTGGAGAGGCTAATCCTGGAGGTGAAACTGTTAGATCTGGGAGAACCTAAAGCTATCCTGGCACTAGCTCTCTCCCCTCCACGACTGGAAGATATAGAGAAAACTGTTCTCTTCTTGAAGGAGGTAAGGACCATCTGTCACAATTTTTGCACTCTCTTTCCATGCAATAACTGACAAATATTGTCAGTTCTCAAGCAAATTTTGTGTGTAAGCTCACTTTGTGGAACCCCAGATCCAGTTTGAATGCCAGTCAGATCAGTGCATATATTTAATGTACCTCATTTCCATTATTCACTTTGGGCATGGATTTCAGGAAAATAACTGCTCCAAACATTGTCCGATTTTGCTGAAATTTATGTGCTCGTGTTTATTTTGTGTAATGTCTAACCGTGGTGTGAAAACCATCCGGATCTAGGCAAAAGTTTTGCATATCCAATACTTTCATTGATTCTTATTGGCCATTGTAATTTCTATGCAATAAATCCATCAACCATGGTCCGGTTTGGATATAATTATTGTGTGCAGATTTTTTGTGTTGTATAGTTAGCATGATAGGCCTGTATACATTTTCCAATTTTGTTATTTTTTCCCAGGTTGGGGCTTTGTCTCAGGTGCAGCATGGACCTTACAACCCTCACGATGGAGATTTGACCTTTGTGGGGCGAGTTCTGGCCAAACTGCCAGTGGACATCAGAATCGGGAAGCTGCTGATCCTGGGACATGTGTTTGGCCTGCTGGAGGAATGTCTTATTATTGGTTGGTGATTGACATGCGATGGATATCATCATCTGAAATGTACATGTGCATTTGGTTTAGGGTGGACATAGGGCTTGCTTTACCTAGTACATGTTGCATTATGTACATTTAATGACCATGTTAACAGAACAGTGTACATGCGTATCAAGAATGGTGGCTTCCTTGGAATCATTTGCAGGTAAACTTGTTCATCGGAATGGCCGTGGTTTACAGGGGTTTTAACATGTAATGTAATGGTAGAGTGCCCTGTGAGAACATAAAATTTGTGTGTAGGAATGATTGATTTTAATTTTACATTGAAAGAACATGTATTACTCATGTGTGTTGTTACAATTTCACTAGATTGTCAGTTCACACATTGGTTTTCTTTGTTCTATAGGAGCTGCTCTGTCCTTGAAGAGTATCTTTGCCAAACCTTACAGGGAACATCTCATGGCCTACAAGTAGGATACAATGCAATCATTTCCCTATAGCTGTCAGAGTTACTGTGTTGTGCAGTCGTGTTTCAGGGTTAACAAAACACTTGTAGTGTTATGCATGTGTATGCATGCAGTTTCAGTAGTAACCAGTGCTGTACAAGTAGGAATTAGACTGTGTCACTTAGGTTACATTCACAAAACTTGTAATACTTGTCCTTTTTCCTTCTCGTGGTAAGATTACATATACATAATCTAAAAATGCAAAAATTTGAAAACCGTTTGATTTACAAATCTGGATATGGAAAACAAATATGGTTTTCAGTTGTTGTTTTTAAACATAAGAAATATATTTTTAGAAATTTTGATGCACCATAAAAGTACTTAAACTTGGATATAATTGTGTGGTCTTTTTCTACCACATCTGATGTGACATCACTTTCATCACTTGACATTTTCTCACAAGAATTTCCCTTGTGTTTTTTTTTTTGTAATTTGTCTCCGATGAACCTAAGGATCTTTCTAATAAATTGTAATAATGGATTTTTAATCTCACAGAGTAATGTGGAAAATGTGATCACAGAAACCCATCTCTGAAAATAATTGCTTTGGTGAAATTTCTTGGTAAGAAAGAGTTGTTTCATTTAAGGTGTAGATTATTTTTGACTTTATGTACATTTTTAATGGAGTAAAATGTTGACTCCCGCCTTATTTTAGATTAACACATTTCAGTTCAGTGTACATTACTGTACATGTTTAGGAGGATACTATTCCTGATCTTAAAGGAAAGCACGTTTGTAAAAGTGTTTTTATCTCACAGGACAAAGTTGGCCTGGTCAGATGGCTCCTTCAGTGACTGTTTGGCTGTGCTTACTGCCTACAGGGTGAGTCTGAACCTGGCTGTCTTTGTCAGACAAAAAGTTGCAGTTTAATGGATACTGGATGAGTGAACTGGGACCAGGACATAGTCAGTTAGCTGTGCTTGCCTTTCAGTCACCAGGTCAGATGAGACGTGGGTTCAACCCCAGCCTCAGACAGAGAATATTCAGTATTCCCCTGTTTCCATTGTTCTCTGGGCGTAGGTGGCAAAAAGTGGCTGATAATACTCTCTTGTGTTGTCTTACATGAAGTTGTCAAAAGGCCACGTGGCCTCTATCAGTATGACAAGTTACATGTAGAAAAATTACCAGTATACCGTGTAAAAGGTTGGTTGTTTACTCTGGGCACTCCAGTTTACATCACCCGTAACATACTGGCTGTTTACTCTGGGCACTCCAGTTTACATCACCCGTAACATACTGGCTGTTTACTCGGGGCACTCCAGTTTACATCACCCGTAACATACTGGCTGTTTACTCTGGGCACTCCAGTTTACATCACCCGTAACATACTGGCTGTTATCAAGTAAGTGAAAAATTCTGGAAAATGGTGTTAAACAAAAATCGAAGAAAGGAAAAAAAGGATTTGGTGAAGTTTTGCTAAAGCCGTCCACCAGTCACTCAGTAATTAGTTTTTTTGTTTCTTTAGACATGGTCCAAGATGAAGAGCCAGCAGAACTTCCGTCGTAGTGGTCAGTCTGAGATGGCCTGGGGACGATCTAAATTCCTGCAGATCCGTCGCCTGAAGGAGGTGGTGGAGTTGGCCAAGGAGTTGGAAGACCGACTCAAAAAACACAACATCATCCGTCCTACGCCAGAACCGCACTTCAAACGGAACAGCTCAGATGCTGAAGAGAGGCTCTTCCTAAAGGTATGCAGTGATTAGACACTAGTCGGACTGATTGGTGATATGTCATAGGTCATTGTACATGCCTGTTTGTAGGTTTCCATTGCGCTAAAATTTTAAACCTTACCGTGTGTGAATTTCTGAATCATTCTTGACTTGCAAGATCTGTCTGAAGAAACCAGATATTTGTGGTGAAAGTGAGAAAAGTTGTCTGAAGAAACCAGATATTTGTGGTGAAGTGAGGAAATTTTTCTGAATGTTTTTGCAGAAAAGGGGCAATTCCTATTGATTTGTACACATTATATTTCTTAATTGTAATACATATATCTGTCCAAAATAATTCCCATGTTTACTCGTCAGTCTGAGGGATTACAAGTTTATACAAGTCAACAGAAGAGGAATTTTTGTAAGCTTCTGACCATGCTGTATTTTCTGCTGTGAGATATTTTAGAGCATGAAATCTGACCATATTTGTTTTCAGAACTGTTAGTAACTCTTCATTTTGCCCTTGTAGTTGGTGTTTTGTGGAGCGTTTTACCCCAACTATTTCGTCCAGGAGAAACTGGATGAGAGAGACGCCTTTAGATCACTGTCGGGAAAGGACCCTTTTAAAACGGTCATGGTGAGCCCCTTGTTAATGAATCTGAATATGGGAACATTAGTTGTATTATGTACTTTTTTCCCCAAAAGCCAATGGATGGGAAACTACAAACTAAATGTTATAAAGAAATGAAAAAATTGCCGTATACAGCTATCATTGTAGTGCCAAATGTATGATATTAACAATTTGTAATGGGCGTACAAGGCTTTAAGCCAGAATTTGACAACAGGGTGTCTAAATTTACAAACATAGCCAATGTTGGTTTGAGTCCAAGGATTTTTTGAACTACTGAAGGAAACTCTGAGCAAAAATTCCTAAATTGTGGCATGTTTGAGCTTTAATCGCTTGTGGGAAATTGCTTGAATTTCTTGTGGGAACTGCTTGCATATGTCTGATGTTTATATTTATCTGACAGATCAAAGGCTTCCCGCCAAACCACGGCAGCTTGTACAAGGCAGAGGTGGAGATGATGTTCAAGTGTTGTGACTCAGAGCCCAGGGCTCATTTTGAAGAAACCAGGTATGTATCTGCATTACAGGTGTTCATAATGTGAGATCAAAAAACTGAGGTGTTTCATTTAAGATAGTTATTAGTGATTTTTTTCATGGAGAAACAGTTTAGAGACTGATTCTTATAAAACTGTTAGGCCTGTAGTGAATACAGATTTGAACTGAAGTACACCCAAATTAGGCTTGTATGCAGTTCAGAAATGCCCTTTGTAACATCATTTGTTAACACACTAGACCATCTTGATCCCGACTTGTAATAGATACAATGATGGAATATAATTCTAATGTTTAACAATTGTTTTGACCTTTAAATATTATCTTAGACAATTTCTTGTAGTGTTTTGATCTGTAATTATAAATGATAACATTTGATATCAGAAAATCATTGTCACATCTAGACGTGCTTTGTTACAGGGGCTTTGTGGAGTTCTGTAGTCCTCAGTCAGAGCGTATGGGCAAGGTTCACAGAGGCGTCTACTTCGCGGTCAAGATGAGGTAAGGTCACACCTAAAGTAAGGCTACCATGTGATGTTATGAACATGTTGAACATTTCAGGATGGAGTTAGGGGTAAAGTGAAAGACAGACAGTGAAAGAGACTGTCAAGCTACTGTCAAGCTATTGGCTTATGAATTGGCCGGTTCAAATCCACTTCATGCTGCTTTGGCTGCAGCTTTAAGTGAAGAGGTTTGTCAGGTATCTAGGAAAGCGCAGTGGTATACTCCATTGATGTTGCATTTTAAACGCAAAAAGAAAAAATGAATAAATAAACCTCAACACCTTAATTCTTTTCCAACGTGCCATGTTCTGTCTTGACATGGGTGAATAACCAATAAGCCATTGGTGTATATCTGTGAATTGCCTTTGAATTCAGTCCCTCTCTATACCTGGCACAGATCTTTGAGGATGCCCTTACAGATTCACCTGTTCACTAACGCTGTAGCCCAGGCACGGCTGGAGAAGATTCAGGCAGACAGTAACAAGAAGGCTATTGCAGAGGGGCGTCTGCGAACACACAGGTGAGTTTAGGTCGTCTGTGAACACACTGGTGAGTTCAGGCTATCCGCAAACACACACATGAGTTCAGGTATTTGCAAACACACAAGTGAGTTCAGGTTATCTGTGAAACACAGGTGAGTTCAGGCAGTCTGCAAACACAGAGGTGAGCTCAGGATGTCTGCAAAAACACAGGTGAGATCAGGCTATCTGCAAACACAAGTACATGGCAACACTACACAATGTGCTCATAAGATAACTTCATTTATTTGTTTCATGAAGTTTCAAAACAGCTTGCTTCAGTTAAGGTAAAGTAACAAGTATTGTGGCTGAAGATAACCCATCATGTTGAAAGTTTTCTTTCTTTTAACTCTAAATTGTAGGATGAGATGAAAAAAAAAGTGTTTTTCTGTCTGTAGGTTAACGTTGATGAGTTCAAGGGAGGAGGAGGAAATGAGGAGACGTCACATCAACCACCAGGTGCCTTTCCCAGACGTCAGGGTCAGTCTGGCTGAGGTCTTTGTCACAGAGGTGAGCTACACTTATTTCTATTATAGGGGTGAGCTGCACACACCTCTGTTACAGAGGTAAGCTACACATGCCTCCATTATAGAGTTGAGCTACTCACACCTGCATTACAGAGGTGAGCTACACACACCTCTGTTACAGAGTTGAGCTACTCACACCTGTATTACAGAGGTGAGCTACACACACCTCTTTTACAGAGTTGAGCTACTTACACCTTTATTACAGAGGTGAGCTACTCACACCTGTATTACAGAGGTGAGCTACTCACATCTGTATTACAGAGGTGAACTACACTTACCTCTATTACAGAGGTGAACTACACATACCTCTATTATAGAAGTGACTTACACATACCTCTATTACAGAGATGAACTACACATACCTCTATTAATACAGAGGTGAGCTCCACACACCTCTATTACAGAATTGAGCTACTCACACCTATAATATAGGGGAACTACACACACCTCTATTGGAGAGATGAGCTGCACATACCTCTTTTAGAGAGGTGAGCTACACACACCTCTATTACAGAGGTGAGCTACGCACACCTCTATTACAGAGGTGACTTACACATACCTCTATTATAGAGTTGAACTACACACACCTCTATTACAGAGGTGAACTACACATACCTCTATTATAGAGGTGACTTACACATACTTCTGTTATAGAGATGATCTACACATACCTCTATTAATACAGAGATGAACTACACATACCTCTATTTCAGAGGTGAGCTACACATACTTCTAATACAAAGGTGAACCACACATTCCTCTATTACAGAAGTCAGCTATAAATACATGTGCCTCTGTTGTAGAGGTGAATTATCTGAGGTGAACTACACATACCTCTGTGGTAGAGGCAAGTTTTCTCTATTACATGATGAACTATACATATCTCTGTTATAGAGGTAAGTTATCTCTGTTACACAGTTGAGACACCTCTGTTACAGATGTTAGCTACATACACCATTATTAATACAAAGATGAAATACCTGTTACAGAGATCAGTACTTCTGTTGAAGAGGTGAGGTATCTATTTTATAAAGTTGACCTACATATACCTCTATTAGAGAGATGAGAACCAAAAGTAAGGCAGTGGAAAGCCAGTAGCTCACTACTGAGTTTTCTACATATAGAGAACTTTTAACCCTAGAACAGTGTGATCTTGTGGTCTTTTCAACTTGTCACTTTTCCACTTTATAGCCTCACAGCAATTTATTATTGTTAATGTGAGATTGACCCTGATTTCTGCAGGTTGTAGAGTGTGGACATTTCTGGGTTCAATACAAGGAGAAGAAGAACATAGATGACCTGACTCTGGTACATGCAGATCTGAACAGGATTCCTCTACAGGTAACCTCACCACTCCACAACTACATGTAAATGTATGCGTAGGCCCTTCAACTTCTCACTGACATAGTATTTATTTATTTGTTTGTTCAGTTGTTGCTTAAATGCCATTCGCATTTTTCACTTATACAATGGCATTAAGTTTAGTGGGGTGTAGGAAACCAGAGTGCCAAGGATAAACCACCAACCATTGGGAATCTGCTGATGAACTTTTGTGATGTAGACTTTCGCATGATATTTGTGGAAAACAAGTGATCTTTAACAATTGTAACATTGAGCAAATGGACTATTATCAACAAGGGCAATGAGGACGGCGATATCAGCAAAATTCCTCTTAAAGACAGGGGCCCAGTGATTCAGTTTATAGCAGAGAATGTAGTTTCATTTTCGCAAACTTGGTTCATTTAAAGCAGCTGCTATCATCCACTTATTAGCTTTCGAGTAGTCATTGTCGTATGGCTGAATAATTGTTAAGTAAGATGTAAAACCCAAAGCATACATATTTTTTGGTGTATAAAAGGGTAATGCTGAATTATGTATCCTGTATGTCTTTGTGGGTACACATCTCTCAGTAATCATTAATACTCCGTTTGTGTATAAAAGGGTAATGCTGAATTATGTGTCCTGTATGTCTTTGTGGGTACACATCTCTCAGTAATCATTAATACTCCCTTTGTGTATAAAAGGGTAATGCTGAATTATGTGTCCTGCATGTCTTTGTGGGTACACATCTCTCAGTAATCATTAATACTCCGTTTGTGTATAAAAGTGTAATGCTGAATTATGTGTCCTGTATGTCTTTGTGGGTACACATCTCTCAGTAATCATTAATACTCTGTTTGTGTATAAAAGGGTAATTTCTGAATTATGTGTCCTGTATGTCTTTGTGGGTACACATCTCTCAGTAATCATTAATACTCTGTTTGTGTATAAAAGGGTAATGCTGAATTATGTGTCCTGTATGTATTTGTGGGTACACATCTCTCAGTAATCATTAATACTCCGTTTGTGTATAAAAGGGTAATGCTGAATTATGTGTCCTGTATGTATTTGTGGGTACACATCTCTCAGTAATCATTAATACTCCCTTTGTGTATAAAAGGGTAATGCTGAATTATGTGTCCTGCATGTCTTTGTGGGTACACATCTCTCAGTAATCATTAATACTCCGTTTGTGTATAAAAGTGTAATGCTGAATTATGTGTCCTGCATGTCTGTGTGGGTACACATCTCTCAGTAATCATTAATACTCTGTTTGTGTATAAAAGGGTAAAGCTGAATTATGTGTCATGTATGTCTTTGTGGGTACACATCTCTCAGTAATCATTAATACGCCGTACACTGTTCTGTTTGTGTCCTGTTTTCAGCCAATGACATGTCGGGTCAAGTCAGGCATGTACTGTGCTGCCCCCTACAATGAGCCAACCTTCGGCTACTTCAGAGCTAAGGTGAAGGCCGTTCACATCCAGGGACGAGAAACAGAGGTGGAGGTAGGAAGAGTCATCTGGCTGTATATACATGTACTTTTGTAGGCTATAGTATATTTTCATTCTTCAAAATGGTTCACTGTAATTTTTCAACATTTTCGCATGTTTACAAGGTGTTTATTTATAGCCTGTGGAAATAGAAATATTGTAATGTATAATTTAATAATTATTTAATAACACAATATTTTTGGATTATATTGCTTCATAAGTACCTCGCTGTAATATGAAGCCAGAAGTTCAGAAGTCTTCTTTATTTTAATACTTTTATTCTTTTACGTTTACTTTTTACAGAAATATTTTTAAAATTTTTCATATCGGTAACATTGGTTTCATGTTGATTTCCTTTTTGCTTAGGTGTTTTTTGTGGACTTTGGAAACACAGATATCTTACCACTAAGTGCTTTACGAGAACTTCCAGCTCACCTGGAGAAAATACCATTCCAGGTAATCTGGTTAGCATTTTGTTAGTCAACAAAATGGTGAAAATAAAGAATGTGGAAGTTATCAGAGGGCGGGAATGCTGTTTGACCTTGTCCCAGTGCTACTGATAAGGGGCGTGCAGACGTAAACGCGCTTGAAAATTAGATGATACGCTTCTAAAATTAAAGCAGAGCATACTGAATACGCATGGCAATTTGTATGTAGGCCTAGATTCTTGAAAGCTATAGCGAACATGCGAGATTTAAAGCCTGTCAGTCCTGTCAAAATCGAAAGTAGATCTCCAAAGTACATGTAGTTTACCTGCATGACGCTCTCCAGGACATGTTGGTTTTCAGAAACTGAAGGTTACAGCAAAGGCTCCTTTACCACTACCCGCAGTCATGGAGAATGACTACTGCCATAGTTGTATTTGTTGCATTCTCTAGTGTTTGTCATGAAGAAGATGTAGCAAGGGATAAAAAAATGGTTATTTGGGTTACTGTACAGCAAGTTCTGCTACTGTAGTGCATTAAATGTTCCTAAGATAGCTCCGAATATGTGGTTTTAATTCTACACCAATCGTCAGTTATTTGTGCTATGTTGAAGTGAGGAGAGAAGCTTATGCAATGAAATACAACGATCACGAGAACAGCTTGTGTTCAGAAACACTTTAGATTTATGCTATATACTGCCAATAAATAAAGCACAAATAATACATTTTTGTCTTCTTATGTAGGCCTACATTTGGATTTAGCATATCAAGTGTATCATGTTTTCATCCCAAAATAGCAGTTGTTTGTGTATACAGAAATGTTGCGACAGGTAAAAAAACACATTACCAGTCGCATTAGGCAAGCTACCATAGAATGAAATGATACTGCAAACCCTGCTATCAAAACAAAATGAAAAGGTAAAGTTGTCAGTGAGTGAGTTATTGGAATAAACCCAGTAGGTTGAGGTGTAATAAATAAATGTAGGCCTATGAGTGGGATTCAGACTTATTCCTCATGGTAAGTCTATGTAGACCTATACATGTTGATTTTCTCAACCCTCTTTACTCAGTCAACTACACACTTTCCAGGTGTATTGATGGGGACCCAAAATAGTGAAGTGTTGAGTATTTCCCTAAAATGTGTACTGCAGTAGACTTACCCAGTACTCCCTCTCTTGGAAAAATAGCGAGTACCGCACTACCTCTGAAAATTATCTATAGCACTACTTGACCCCTTGGGTTACTTCCCAGTAGCTGATCTTCCTAATTGCGTGAATGCCAACAAACTTATTATACAGTGTTTTTCATGGTCTGTTGAAGAAGTTATCTGTTAAATTGTGGAATGAGCTGTTAGTAATCGTGTGCTATATGTGATGAACATTTGGATATAATCCTGAAAGGATTGAAAAAAGGTTGACAGGTTGTACATGTATTTTATGTGTCCTTGCCATATTTGTAATGTTGAAATACAACTATACAATGTAAGGACCAAAACATGTATTTTGATTTATTGACACATACGTCAGTGGTACGAAAAATTAAGATTTCATGCTCAAACTAACCGAACAAATAGAATTGGTAACAACTTAGTTGCCAAAAAAATTTCAGGAAAATGTCTAAAATCTTACTGTATATCATAATACGATGTTCTTGTGTAATGCATTCTCTTTAAAGTCATATCATAATGAGGTGGGGCCCTAGCCCTCCCGTACAGACAGAATACGTCCAGATATGCCCTCTGTGGGTGGAGAATATTCTTACAGACTAACCATTCATCAGTGGTACTTTTAACGCTCATTTAACAGTTTAAATTAATACTTTTCAAAATAGATGATATTATTATTGTCTTCAGAGCAGAACTATAGGCAGGCTCTTACAACTGTTGTATTTAGGCTATAGAGTGTGAACTGATGGGTTTGCGTCCGTCCATCATCAAGCGTGCAGATGGACAGTGGTCACCTCAGGCCACCCTCCGCTTCAAAGATTTGGTGTTGGAGAAGGAATGCATCGCTCAGGTGAGACCAGTTATCTACTCATACTTACTTATTATGTCTCTTTCCATGTCTATGTTGATTGATTTATTTATATATTATTTGATTGGTGTTAAGAATAATTAAGAATACTTAACTTATACAACGGTGACAAGCATTATGGTGAGAGGAAATGTTTGACATATGTTTGAACCCAACTCACACTGCAATTGCTTTATAAGTAAGTAAGAGAATAGACAATTAAAGATGTAATTCTTTGTCTTGCATGTTAATCACACCTTGAGGTTAGAACACCCTTCTCATAAGCCTTCTCACCAGGCTTAAGTATGAGACATACTTCTTCCTTGCTTGTTCCTAGCCATAAGGTCATGCACATGTAGCTGTCAGTATACCCAGAGTACAGCCTGTGTCTTGGACAACCTGTTACAAGGGTATTGTAATAGGTGTTGCCAAGTTTATTTTGTGTTTTATGAGCAAGCCGGCACTATAAACACAACAAATGGAATAAGAACAAATCTGAAAAGCCACCTTTTTACTTTATCCAATTTGGATATTTTTATGATTTTCCTGTTTTTCAAAGCTTTCTAATCGTGTAAATCAGGAAAAAAAGTGCTGGGACATTCCAATTGTCCCAAAAATTAGAAGATTTTAAAGTTTGATTCAACCAACTTTGGAAAGACATTTATTCTGCTATAAAACAACATTTCAAAAGTACAGGTAATGTTCTGTCTAAGCCAACAACAAACTCTGTCTTTATAAAAATGATGAAACAAATCTGACAAATCTCCGTCCATCTCACACTCCATCTAGTCATTGGTTTTTTGACCGTACAGACCGCTTCGGTGGCCTAATGGTTAGAGCGGCCACTTTTAAGTTGGGAGATCAAACCTAGGTTGGGTCATACTAAAGACTTTAAATATGATACTTGTTACTGCCTCACTTGGCACTCAGCACTAAGAGGTTAGAGCAAGGAAGCATGACTGGTTAGCCAGGTATCAGTATGATGTGACTGGGTGGGGTGTCATGTCTGGTCATTGGTATCTTTGGACTCGCCATGCCACAGGAAGACACAGCATATGTGTCTAAGGACTCCTCATTGTCATACAACAGAAAAATTTTTAAGTACTACGTTAAACTCCAAGCATTCTGTCAGTACTGTGTGTTGTATAGATGTTGTTGTATTGCAGATCTATTCCACAGTGAGGGATATGATGAGAGTCACATTCTGTCAGTACTGTGTGTGGTATAGATGTTGTTGTATTGCAGATGTGTTCCATAGTTGGGGGTGTGATGAGAGTCACATTCTGTCAGTACTGTATGTGGTATAGATGTTGTTGTATTGCAGATGTGTTCCATAGTTGGGGGTGTGATGAGAGTCACATTCTGTCAGTACAGTGTGTGGTATAGATGTTGTTGTATTGCAGATGTGTTCCATAGTTGGGGGTGTGATGAGGGTCACATTCTGTGAGTACTGTATGTGGTATAGATGTTGTTGTATTGCAGATGTGTTCCATAGTTGGGGGTGTGATGAGAGTCACCTTCTGTCAGTACAGTATGTGGTATAGATGTTGTTGTATTGCAGATCTATTCCATAGTTGGGGGTGTGATGAGAGTCACCTTGTTCACAATGATCCATCAGAATCAGCAGGTGAATGTCAATGAGGAGCTCATACTGTATGGCTTTGCTGAACCATTTGAAGAGAACATTGTGTCCAAGGTAAGCTGTCGTTCTGTATCAGACTGGTAAGAATATCCACCAATTTTAACAATATTTTATCAATATAATTATATACAGTGTGCATTTTTCCAGTGAGGATTTATAATATTTGATGTTGTTTTCTTGTAGCTTTTTATCACATAAAGGTTTTTGGATACTTGAAAATCTCCAAGCTCAATCATATATATTTTGAAGTCAAGTATAGTTAGTACCGTAGTTCTCTGACCATTTCGACCAGCAGGCATCAAGCCACAGCTATGTGCCAGACCGTGAAAATTGCCACTTTTACATCGTATAATCAAAACATAAAATGGTGCCGCAATGGTGGAGTGGGCCATTGTTCTCTCACCTCGATTAATGGCTAGACATACATCGCCGCAGGAGTGCATTACATATGCTTGGGGAGATGACAGTAGTCTGGTGGGCACAGGCTTAACAACACCTATATCTTTATCCATGAATTAAAATGACGAAAGTATCAAGCAACAGTTGTTACAAACCTCTAAACTCTGAAACTGTCTCAAAGCATGTTCCTGTCAAACTGGTAAGCTAATGACTGATTCTCCAGCTGTCAGGTACACAGCCTCGGTGAATGCATTATACGGGAGAGAGTGTTGTCTGTTTACTGTCCCATAAATAAATGTAATAAATCAGCATGCAAATGTAGTTCAGCGATAAAAACCTGACTAACAAGCAACTGTCGTTAAGCTCCCATAAAATACAGGGGGATGTTTTCCAAGCCTCACAGATGTGGCGTTTTGTCATCCCATTTTACAAGTGTTAGACAAGAACAATCTCCAGACATTTCTGATTTCATGAAACGGCAATCATAAACTCAACATGCACGAATTGAACATTGTGTTCGTGTATTTGGAAATGGATGCCCATTTGTACTAGCTTCATTCTGCGACAGTTGTAAACATTGTGTTAATGCAAGGTTAAATCTGTTCCTACTCGCATTGTATGGGAACTCATTCACGTGTGCATAAGACTTACAGGTAACTGATAGCTTACAGAATTCAACATTGACCAGTTAGATGAACTTATTTTCACTGACCCGCACTGCTTGGAAGAGATTAATGACTCTTTTTTTTCCACTGTTGTCTGCTAACATTGTTTCTCATGGGTCAAAGGTCATGGTTTCTTGTTTTCAAAGGTCAAGGTTTCTCGCGTCAAAAGTCATGACCCAGGTATTAGAGGTCATTATGGAGGGTTTCTTTAAGTCAGCCAGTGTTTTCTACATAACTATAATCAGTGTCGTCATGTGGAAATAACAAGTTGTTAAAGGAGGTTTATTGAGACTGCCATCACATAATCTAAATGACGTAAAATTTCACCTACAAAAGTGCATTTTTCGAGACAAATTAATGTCACAAAATATTATTTTGGTGCTGAAACTTTCAAGTTTTCTGTGGAATATCATCCAATGTTCCAAGCAAACTTCAAAACACCTGTCTAAAATGAATAGAACTCTCAGAATCCGGAAAAATGGGCAAGTTAATCATAACGTTCATGATTATGCCTATTCAGGGTGCATGGAAAGTCTGTGATCAGAGCCTGAAACACCAGTTACATAAATGAATAAATAAAATGAAATAGTATGCTTTGTGTAATTGTTTTTTTTTTGTGTGGATTGCAACCTAAGGTTCAGGTGTTTCCTTACAGCAAAACCATGCGAGCCGAGCGGAGGAGAAAAATCGCAGGGCACTGGCTGAAATGTACGAGGATACAGCAGAGAAGTTTGATTGGCTTCAGCTACATATGGACTCAACCCATGAACCAAACACCAAAGAACGAGGAAAGAAGGTAAACTTCCCTAGGCCCTTCCCCTGAGCAGATGAACACGTACAGACTAGGTACAAAATCTTTTCTGGTGAAACTCATGCAGACTGAAGTGTTCAAAGTTATTCAAATTTACAGTTCTCCTCTATCAAAGATAGTTGTTCCTTTTACACACAATATTTTTCCGTTAAAACCTGTGGATGGATTGCACCAGTTTCCTTCCACCATAATACTTAATAAGTGAAATATTCAATCAATAAGTCCATAAGTGGGAAGGTCAGCAACCTGCAGATGGTCGTGGGTTTCCCGCGGGCTGTGCCCGGTTTCCACCCACCATAATGCTGGCCGCCGTCGTATAAGTGAAATATTCTTGAGTACGGCATAAAACACCAATCAAAAAAAAAAAAAAAAAAAAAAAAAAAAATCAATCAATAAGTAAGGAAATAAATATTTCTGTTGAATCTAGCTGGCAAGAAAATTGACATTTAAATAAAGATGTTAGTGTTTGTGCTGAAGAATCAAATTATGTTATATTAGGATGAAAATAAGAATATGGCTGCGAAGCAGGAAGGTGGGGGTTCAAGCTGACAGTTTCAGTTGATGACTTCACATTTTTTGCACAAGTTTATAAGATCAAATGGACAGGTCGGAGTGGCAAGACATACACTTACATGTGCACATGAGTAATTTCACATTACTGTAGATAAGGTGCAATTTTTTGCAAAGTTTGTAGCTGTAACATTAGTGTATAGTTACTCTGCTTCCTGTGCTTTCACCAGGTGACATTAACTGGCCCCCATAACCCGTTTGAACTCTCCTTCAACAGTCTCACGAATATTGGACGTGTGAGGTATGTACAAGGGAGGCAACTGTTGGGTTTCATACATGTATTACAGTGTACGATTTAATTCTAAATACTTTTGGGGTTTTATACATAAATTATGGTTTACAATTTGATTCATAAACAAGCTTAACTCCATGTAACTGTCATTTTCTGTGACTTACATACCTTTCTCTGCCAGACAGGCGAGGATTGACCCTGACAGCGTGAACTCCGTGGTGATAGATGAGTGTCCTCAGGACAGGCACGGGAAGATGATGGTGGCTGCGCACGTGGGACTCAACCCTTCAGGAACGGCTATGATATGCCGAGACACCACCATTCTGCCACACATCCCGGGCCTGGCTGCTTTGGTATCACTCATCTTCGCACCTGTGGCTGAGATCAGGTGAGAAAGGGGTTCTTCTGGGATAGGGAGGGGGGGAGGGGGAGTGGAAGAGGATGGCTATGTTAGATGTATGATTAATGAGCCATCTAAATTGTCATTAGACTTTCAGAAAATGAAATGAAATGAAATATATCTGAGTATCAGAGGTCCAGAATGTCGAAAAACATTTTATAACTCAGCATTCTAGTGTGCAGATTTTAATAAAGCTTTTCTGCGCAACCTGTAAGACTTATACTGTCGATAGTTTCTGTCACGAACATATTTCAGGTGGGGGTATAAACATTTCGTCTCTTCGCACACTGGGAACAAATGTGGGGAAAGCGCATAAAAATCAATTCAGTGCATTGTGAAGGTGTGGCGGAGGCCCCATAATTTTGCATGAAGAGGTGGTGAATGTGTGTATTAAGTGTTGTGGTTTTACCCCTGTACAGAGTGAACCGTGCTAAAACAAGGTACACAGGTGCCATATGTGGCCTGGGCTATGACCCAAACACTGGTGGGTCAGCTCTGGCTGACCGTGATATGGAGATCACCTTTGATGTCAAGATCACAGATGAAGACCTGTATAGGGTAAGGTGACATGTCTCTCTCACTTAAAGATGGAGTCAGGCTCCAGGTCAGTAAGGTTTGTGTAGATAATAATTATTACCAATGGGAGCTAGTTGCATGCCCTATCTGGTCACAGTCCACAATAAGGTGTTCATTTTCTTACATGTTAACGTTTGTCCTCAAAGCCCCGTCCCTAAATAGGCGATAGGCGAACAGCTGATAGGGGTCAAATCTACCCAGGCAGAGGCTGGTGAAACAGGCTTTTTCAATACGTTTTTCCCAGGGGGCATCAGACACCATTCTCTGTAAAACACAAAAGTTTATACCTAGAATGAAAGTTGAAGCCTCTGCTACAAAATCATACCACTTAACAAGCAGGAAAAACAAGAAAGTTCCACCCAAAGCAGGAAAAACAATTACATTCTAAAATTGCATTCGTTCTTCCCATCCCAGAAGCATTAATTATGGACTGTAGCCATCTGTTCTCTTCTACCATTGGCTGATAAATGTTAATTTCAGGTTGAATTCAGGTTATATAAGCAGCCAAAAGAGAGCAAATATGATATTGCTGGCAAAACACTTCATCCCCAAAACTGCCTGTAACTACAGGTACTCAATCATAGTTACAGGATCTGGATTTGTATCACGCAGAATATATTCACTCTGTAATTAGCTGATAGAAACATTAAATGAATTAATTAGATCTGTCAAAAATTGTTTATTGTCATTTACTGGCTTCAGATCAATGGCGTGCGGATGGCGATCAACATTGCCGTTGGGAGTGAGGACACTGTGGCCAGCTGGGCACCTGATGCCGTCTACAGAATCCAGGAGTCTGCCCGCAGGAAACTGCTAGAGTAAGTGTGGAACACTTTTGTGTGAGACTGTTCAGAGTAAGTTTGTGAGACTGCTAGAGTAAGTCCAGGAGATGGCTAGAGTAAGCCTGGGGGATTGCTAGAGTAAGTCTGGAAGATTGCTAGAGTAGGTGTGGCAGACTTTAAGTAAGTCCGGGAGATTGCTAGAGTAAATCTGGGAGATTGCTAGAGTAAATCTGGTAGATTGCTAGATTGAGTCTGGGAGATTGCTAAGGTAGGTCTGGAAGATAGCTGGAGTAAGCCTGGAAGATTGCTAGAGTAAGTCTAAAAGATTGCTAGAGTAGGTGTGGGAGACTTTAAATAAGTCCGGGAGTTTGCTACAGTAAATCTGGGAGATTGCTAGAGGGAATAGGGGAGATTGTTAGAATAGGTCTGGAAGATAGCTAGAGTAAACCTGGAAGATTGCTAGAGTGAGTCTGGAAGATGGCTAGAGTAACCTTGGGAGATTGCTAGAGGGAATAGGGGAGATTGTTAGAATAGGTCTGGAAGATAGCTAGAGTAAACCTGGAAGATTGCTAGAGTGAGTCTGGAAGATGGCTAGAGTAAGCTTGGGAGATTGCTAGAATAAGTCTGAAAGATTGCTAGAGTAGGTGTGGGAGACTTTAAGTAAGTCCAGGAGTTTGCTAGAGTAAATCTGGGAGATTGCTAGAGGGAGTCTGGGAGATTGTTAGGGTAGGTCTGGAAGATAGCTAGAGTAAGCCTGGAAGATTGCTAGAGTGAGTCTGGAAGATGGCTAGAGTAAGCCTGGGAGATTGCTAGAGTGAGTCTCGGAGATTGCTAGAGTAAGTCTGGAAGACTTAGATTAAGTTTGTAAGACTAAGAGTGAGTCTGAGAGACTGATTAGAGTAAACATGGGAGCCTAAATCTAGGAGATTGTTAGAGAAAGTCAGGAAGACTGAGTAAACAATGATTTTACTCAGAACTGCACACAGACTCTCAACTTATTTCATTGATTATCTCCATTTGAGGATTTACACTGAGTGGTTTTTGTTGAGAAACTTAGAATATTAGGTCCTTGGAAATCCTTGAAAAAAAGATTTTCACGCATGCAACCTTACCTCTATTCCTGTGTGCAGTCATTTATTTATATGTGTATATATATTTATTTGTGTTATTTCATCCAGTATATTCCTGAGCAGTCAGTCCTCTACAATAACTTACGAATGTTTCAGGTTGATACGAACCAGACGTGAGCCAGTAGAGCCTGAGGATTACCGTCGACCGTACTTTTGGAACCAGGTAAGATGTCTGCTGTAGGTAGTGTGGGTCCACCGTTACTGTGTGTTGTCTTAACTGTGTGTATCATGTGTGTTTAGTTCAAATATGTGTTCCAGAATTTTTGTATTTTCATTTTGTTTTTTAGTTTGCAATAAGTGCAACAAATCCTTGTGTTAGGATGTCCGATGACTTTTTTTTTAATTGGTGTTTAACACCATGGTGAATTTTTCACACATTTGACTGTGGTCAAGTTTATGGGTAGAGGAGACTGAAATTAACTTTAGAATCCTTATAATTTTTATTTAACAGTCACTTTAGATTTATGAAAGTAATATTTATTTATTTATTTGATTGGTGTTTTACGCCATACTCAAGAATAGTTCACTTATACGACGGCGAACAGCATTATGGTGGGGGGAAACCGAGCAGAGTCCGGGGGAAACCCACGACCATCCGCAGGTTGACCTTCCCATGTATGAAAGTAATACTAAGTTATGCAATGTTTAAAATGACCTTGTGCAATGCGAACATTTACTTTTTCAAGTCTAATGACCATGTTGTCATGTACAGGTAGCTAATATGTACCTATAAATGTTCTTCACTGTCTCCATTGTACAGTTTTAATAATTATGACATTTTTTTTTTTTTGTCAAGGTGGATCCTGAGGATATGATTAAACACCAGCTCCATGACACCAGTGCTGACTGCCCCATGTTGCTAAGGTTACATAATGGTGTGGCCGTGGAGGCTGAAGACAGAGACAATACATATTAGCGCATGCTGGGAAGAAGTGTAGGAATTACAGTGATGATATTGGATTACTAGTCACTTTTCCTTCTGGGTCTGCTTCGTTCACAGCTGGTGATAGAGGCATAAGCATCAGGGGTCACAGCGACGTTGATTTATGTAACAGGTCACATGATGATTTTTTAATTAACGTACTTGTCTCGTCTACGAACAAGAATAAATGCAGCAGTTTCTGTTCATTTTGGTGTTGACCTTAGTTTTCTGTATTGAAGCCCCTCAAGATCTTTGCTTTAAGCTCATGGATAATTGTCAGACTGTAATGATTGAAAAATAAGTATGGAAACCAGTATTTAGTCTTCCTCATAGGACAATATTTACTTAAGCTTTGTACCATGTGTCCATGAGACATTCCGCGTCAACAACTCGCTCCTCTACAGCTTTGGTATACGTGAAGTCGGGATAATCTATTCTGGTGACTGAGATGATAATCTGTTCTGGTGACTGAGATGATAATCTGTTCTGGTGACTGAGATGATAATCCGTTCTGGTGACTGAGGTGATAATCTGTTCTGGTGACTGAGATGATAATCTGTTCTGGTGACTGAGATGATAATCTCTTCTAATGACTGAGATTAGATATCTCTTTTCCTTTGAAGGAAATCATGTTTTCTTTATTATTGTCCTTCAGCATTTTGTTCTTCTTAGCTGGTGGAACATTTGACCTGCACCTCATTATATTGTTTTCAAGTAAAATACCATTTTAAGTGAATTCTGTTAGTTTTGAGAATATATGAATATGGTGTTTGAAATCACGCTATAAAGAGACTTTGGAAGTTAATGTTTATTAGGTAGTAAATGTTTTTCTTGTAACACATGCATTGAAACACTGGTTTGTGATATGATGCATATGTTGTAACATCCCATTGTAAACATTAATTCATTTATCTTGTTGATTGGAAACATATATGAGAATTGAAGAAGATGATTTCTGTTATTTCTTATGATATTTTTGTTCACCACAGGGTGGTCTTTCATTCATTTCATTTCTATCACCCAAAACCAGAAATACACTTTCATAAAGCAATTTTACAAATCTGAGGTGTTATTTCCATTTAGTTATTATGACTTATGACTTTTGACTGTGTATTTGATTTATAACAATTTATATACACTTTACTCCAGTGGATTTGCTTTTCTAGGTAAGTACAATCCTTGAAGTCATGCTGAAAACCACAAATGTTCCCACATTTGGTAGGCCTCTTGGAGATAGCTCAACATTTCCCTGTACACAAGCAGGCTCCAATCTGTGGAAAAACAAGCTCAACATTTCCCACAACACAAGCAGGCTTCCATCTGGTGCAGGCTCACCACATATAGCACAAACAAGGCTGAAGATTGTCAGTGCCATGGCAAAGGCTCACCACATATAGCACAAACAAGGCTGAAGATTGTCAGTGACATGGGGCAGACTAACCAGATACGGTACAAATAAGGCTGAAGATTGTCAGTGGCATGGCGCAGACTAACCAGATACGGTACAAATAAGGCTAAAGATTTTCAGTGGCATGGCGCAGGCTCACCACATACAGTACAAATAAGGCTGAAGATTGTCAGTGGCATGGGGCAGACTAACCAGATACGGTACAAATAAGGCTGAAGATTGTCAGTGGCATGGCACAGCCTCACCACATACAGTACAAATAAGGCTGAAGATTGTCAGTGGCATGGCGCAGGCTCACCACATACAGCACAAATAAAGCTGAAGATTGTCAGTGGCATGGGGCAGGCTAACCAGATACGGTAAAAAATAAGGCTGAAGACTGTCAGTGCCATGGCGAAGGCTCACCACATACAGCACAAACAAGGCTGAAGATTGTCAGTGCCATGGTGCAGGTTCACCACATACAGCACAAACAAGGCTGAAGATCGTCAGTGGCATGGCGCAGGCTCACCACATACAGCACAAATAAAGCTGAAGATTGTCAGTGGCATGGGGCAGGCTAACCGGATACGGTAAAAAATAAGGCTGAAGACTGTCAGTGCCATGGCGAAGGCTCACCACATACAGCACAAACAAGGCTGAAGATTGTCAGTGGCATGGGGCAGACTAACCAGATACGGTACAAACAAGGCTGAAGATTGTCAGTGGCATGGCGCATCCTCACCACATACAGCACAAACAAGGCTGAAGATTTTCAGTGCCATGGCGCATCCTCACCACATACAGTACAAATAAGGCTGAAGATTGTTAGTGCCATGGCGCATCCTCACCACATACAGCACAAACAAGGCTGAAGATTGTCAGTGGCATGGCGCAGACTCACCACATACAGCACAAACAAGGCTGAAGATTGTCAGTGGCATGGGGCAGACTAACCAGATACGGTACAAACAAGGCTGAAGATTGTCAGTGGCATGGGGCAGACTAACCAGATACGGTACAAATAAGGCTGAAGACTGTCAGTGCCATGGCGAAGGCTCACCACATACAGCACAAACAAGGCTGAAGATTGTCAGTGGCATGGGGCAGACTAACCAGATACGGTACAAATAAGGCTGAAGACTGTCAGTGCCATGGCAAAGGCTCACCACATACAGCACAAACAAGGCTGAAGATTGTCAGTGGCATGGCGCAGGCTTACCACATACAGCACAAACAAGACTGAAGATTATCAGTGGCATGGCGCAGGCTCACCACATACAGTACAAATAAGGCTGAAGACTGTCAGTGCCACGGCGAAGGCTCACCACATATAGCACAAACAAGGCTGAAGATTGTCAGTGGCATGGCGCAGGCTCACCACATACAGTACAAATAAGGCTGAAGATTGTCAGTGGCATGGCGCAGGCTCACCACATACAGTACAAATAAGGCTGAAGATTTTCAGTGGCATGGCGCAGACTCACCACATACAGCACAAACAAGGCTGAAGATTGTCAGTGGCATGGCGCAGGCTAACCACATACAGTACAAATAAAGCTGAAGATTGTCAGTGGCATGGACCTATCACTAACCTATAACACATTATCACCAACATATGAGATTTCTTTCATTTTTCCAACCTTAGGTTTAAGAATTATTGTTGCGGAAAGCACACAGAACCTTTGAGTTCTGGTGGTTCAAAAATAATTGTTTAGTTTACGTCACTATCACAATTCCCGGGGATTTCGTGAGAGTGCATGCCCACCTATCTGATCACAGCATGTGCACTATAACTGGTCGCCATATGCGTGCTCCGAAAGCTTCTTGAAGTTCGTCGTCGTAAGGTCTAATCTGACCATCTTTATTACAGAATATCACGTTCATAGACTGGATCTCCATGTTTATACTAGCTCCAATAACGTCCAATCATGGTCTACGAGCAGTAACTACTAAACAAAATATTTCGCTAGCAAGTAATATTTATTTTTACAGGAAAAATGATGCTGATGTAGGCTATCTATTACTTGATTGGTACCACGAGGTACAAGTTATCGAATGGTCCTGATTTGGGTTTACTTGACACATGAAATATTGACGAAAGCAAATGATTTCGTCGTCATTGACAATATGTTTATCGTTCTAGAGAGTTGTCCACGGTAACATTACAGTAATTCAACTTGATCAATCTTCTGTTCTAGCGCTTTGCTGTCATCGTCGTTGTCTGACGGCATATATATCTTGGTCTGTTTCCGTTCTCTGGCGCACGCCCGCTGTAAAGCATTGTTAACCACATCTTCGTTCATCAGCAGTCCGCAGCTTCCAAGGTTTGGCCTGTGTCTTACGCGACGGCGTTTCTCCTCTGGGTTTGGGAAGGCTCCTTGGTGCACTTCACTGTGATTCAGCTTTGCGAGTCGGGCTGGCATTTTACGTCGCTCAGTTTCGTTGTAAACTACGCCTCCCTGTGTCCCTTTAGAGCTGTTGTCCCGTATAAGACCCAGGTGGGCCAACTGTCCTATTATGGTAGACGAGTCCACGTGGTGGGTCCCGTGCACGCTGACTATGCCTTGACGTTGTAGTTGCTGGAGAAGCTCTTGACCCGAAACGCCCAACTTCCCAACTGCGCTTGGATCAACGGGGTCGATCCTTATTGGCGTAATGTTTGGTTTATGATCAGCATCCGGTAGTGATATGCCAGAGTTGGGAGACTCTGTTCCACTTTGAGATTTGCGAGGAAACGTTGCGCTTGAAGGCCTGTCCGTCTTGATTGATTTGTTCATGTCTTTTTTCCCTTGATCAGCCGATTTGTCCACATCTTGTACCATTAGTCCTCCCTCGTTTTTCTCAACGTAGTGTATCGGTGGTAGTTTCGAATGAAGCGGCCTGCATCGCCTTAAACGCATCATCTCATCCTCCAATCCGATCGCGCTATCTTGTCTTCCTGCGGCACATTTGTTTCCTGGCTTTGAAATACCGTCGGCAGAAGCACCTTTTTGGGCGTGCCGGTTGTCTTTCATTGTACCCTCTCGTTGTGCCTTATGTTTTGTTCGTTGAACTCCGGGACTTGCCTGTGTTTCCTTCGCGGCTGCCCCGGGCCGCAAAACTTCTACTGGAGTCTCTTCGATTTGATTTTCAGCAGACTGTGGGTTACACTCCTTGACCTTCGTTATTGTCGCCCCTGAAGCTTTAGAAGGGGCTGAGCCCATTCTGCTATTTTACCAGTTGTAAAATGTTACAGTCTAACTTCATGCCTGCCATATAAAGCGTCGGTAACTTCTCAAGTGGAGGTTTCAAAGTAACGTTCACACTCTTGATTGTGACGTTGACTCTTCTGGTTACTGTGGAGATGTCAGCGACGTCGATCTCTGACGTAACGCGAATTATCGCCTAGACTGACTTTAGTCTGAAGTGAATTACCGCAGGTCCAAGAAATGTAACCAAGAAGTTTTGGTGGAGCAATCGTGGGCTTGAGATAGGGCTTATAACGGTGGGCTTTTCCACTATCTGAACTTTCCAGCAATGGGGATTGTAAACAGCAGACCAGCAGAAGTTGACCAAGCGGTTCAAACGGATCCATGTTGTCCTACACCTTCAGTCCAATGCAAGGTACAAAAGGCCAAGACTAAAGTACAGTCAGAAACTTTCTTTGTCACTACTTCCAATTTCCCCTACCAAAAACCGAAGCTGATTTTGCGGAAAAAGACATCGCCTACCCCAAGTCCAAACTCTCCGCACGATGTTAGTGTTTCTCAAGTGGACCACGTCGAGAATACCAATGAAGACAAGAAGGTTGGCAAGTTCACCTGTCAGTGTGCCAACTAAAAAAAGCCAACGGTACAAAAACCGCGGCTAGCGTGCTAATGCGTGATTCTTTTATTCCTTATCTACTCTTGGGTGTATCCACTTTTGGCGCGAAATCCACAATGTTTCAGGAGAACATTTGTGGTTGTTTATCCCCACGCGTCACCATACGGAAGGGTAAACGTTAAATATCTTTGGTGCATGTATGTATTAATGCTATCTGTCGAAGCAAATCCACGGAAGCAAGAATAAATAAATTTAAAACAACATGAACAGGGCAGTATAAAATTTTGTATATGCGTCAAGATTTGTTATAGATCGAGGCACGTTTACCCCTTACACTGTAAAGTAATATTTGATCGGCTAGACGTGGTATACAGTTGGTTCGTTTTTATCGTCCAACACTCATTTTTGCTCAGTAACCGCCAACTGCTGTCTGTTTATACATGGCGATATCACGTCTGATCACTCCCGGGTGTTCGCTCTGCATTTGCCTAATGTGAAGGCGACGTCCGAAGACTTGGGATCAAACCCGGGTCATACCAAGACTTGGTACTTGTTGCTGCCTCGCTTGGCGCTCAACACTGAGAGGTAAAAGCAAGGAAATATGACTGGTTGGCCCGGTGTCAGTATAATATGACTCGGTGCTGTGTGATGTCTGGTGGCTTGATATGAAACTTTACTCTGACTGTTTTTGCCTACCCTTGCCGCTAGCTCGTTTGGTTGTCAGATTTGTATCCAGTTCGGTATGTGAGTGTTCGGTATTTTCTCATCGTGGGCCAAATTTGGTGCAGGTCAGTTGTAACAGGAAATTGACCTGCGTCGTTCGCCGTTGGCTAGTTTCGTCTGGTAATAATGCTGTAAATAGGACTAAGCATTATATACAAGAACAACAGGGAGAAATGAAAGATTCCGATGCTGAAAGTTATATACAACAATTTGAATGGTAACCTATAACATGAACGAGGCACACACTGGGATGAAAAAGGGGAAATTATATATCACGCTTTTAATTTTGTCATTTTTAGCATTTCTGAATTAAATAATTTTCTGATGCATTTTTTGTATAAATAAAGAGGGATTCCTGTACAAAAAGGACAAATCTCATGCCTGTTATGAACGCCTTTAGAAGCCAAGCAAATGTGGTGCTGGTTCGTTCACTGTTATGATATACCATTGTAGCTTATAATACTTTTATTTTGACTGCCATTTTAACGCTACACTGAAGACAGCAGTTAGTTTTATGGCTGAAGGAAACTGGAGTAAAACCACCAACTGGTTCTCATGGATCTTTATTAAGGGTCCGTCAGCTGTCTGAGAACTCGGCCACTTGCGACAACTGATCTCCGCTGGTCCACCTCCGATCGGCACCAGTGAAGTTAAAACGTGTTTAACTTCCTAGTCAACATCATGAGAACACTCTAGCGGACGCTGGTCATCCACCGAGTGTATGAAATCCAGGCTTTTAATAGCCACTTCCCTTCATCGTTGTACAGGAAATTCTCTTAATAAACTCATTTGGTTGAAACATGTGGAAGTGGACATCATTCATAAAGGAGAATTCCATGAAACGGTCTCAGGTAAGGTAGGTAGACAACACACAGAAGACGCAGGGTGCCGCTGTATGTACATATACATTTATTATCATGTATTAATTACAGAGCAGACAGATTATCAGAACACTGAAGTCTTCAATGACTGACTGAGTGAACTGCACCAACTTGCAACATGTCCACCACAATCTACCCAGCAGAAGAGAAGTGTACAGAGAGCAATGTACGAGATGAGTGATGAGCTGCAATAAATTATGAGAAATAAATAGCACTATGACACGGAATCACTTCCGGGTCGGGGTTTTGTCCTTGGTAGGTTCTGGCTCTGTACCCAGAGAGCACCAATCTGGCAACACCCCGGTCTGGATGTAAGTGTCACGGCTCATCGACTTGTGGGGTAGTGTCTCTAGGCAACCAATCATCGCTCCTAAATAAGAGGACAAACAAAATACACTAAATTTTAGGTATATCCTGGTAAATCTTAAAAAAATCGATGTAGTTTTACATGCAACTCATTAATAACTGGGCACAAACATGCACACTAAACAATTCAGTTCCAGTTATTTAATCCCATTTTCAATCCAATGAAAAGATTTCTATGTTAATCTTTTTTCAGTGCTGGGCTAGTACACATGTATTGGAAATACAAAGGAAATAATTTCTCAAAGGCTGAAAAAATTCTCCATTATGCAAGAATGGAGGAAAAACCATTCTGTTTTGACCAGTTCATTGATATTCATTTGAAAACCACAAATTACTTCACTGTAGAATAGCGCCCTCTGTGGCCTAGTGATTAGCATGCTAGTGCAGCACAATGACTCTGGATCCATTCATCAATTCAGTCGCTGCGAATTTAGTCCAGCTCATGTGGACTTCTATGGTTGTATGTGGAAAGGCCACATGAGCTGGACTGTGGTTGGTTGGTTGTGGGTTTTCCACCAAGCTGTGCCTGCTTTCCTCCCACCATAAGCTGGCCACTGTTGTGCAAGTGGTACATTCTGGAGTATGCTGTAAAACAACAATCGCGGCCTCCGTGGCTCAGTCGGTTAGCGCGCTAGCACAGCGTAATGACCCAGAAGCATCTCACCAATGCGGTCGCTGTGAGTTCAAGACAAGCTCATGCTGCCTTCCTCTCCGGCCGTACGTGGGAAGGTCTGCCAGCAACCTGCGGATGGTCGTGGGTTTCCCCCGGGCTCTGCCCGGTTTCCATCCACCATAATGCTGGCTGCCGTCGTATAAGTGAAATATTCTTGAGTACGGCGTAAAACACCAATCAAAAATAAAAAAAAAAAAATAAAAAAATAAAACAACAATCAAATTAGTCACTGCAAAACATCTTACCCCCGAGCCAGGCTGAGCAGTTTTCCTTAGCTGGAGGCTGATGGAATCTGAAACCTGATATGGCCAGGTCTCTCTTGTATTTAGGTTGTTTCAGCAGATGAAGTAGCTCCTGCTGCAGTCTGTGATAGAAGCCTGTCAACATGGCTGCTCCTCCCGTCACCACAATGTTAGCCGCTAGCTGCTTCCTCATGTCTATAGGACACTGAAACACACCGACACACAGTAATCAGTGAGGATTTAAATCTACTGATGGAGTCTTCAACCTCATCGGAGACAAGCTCGAAGATGACTCTGGTTCTTCAACAGCTTTGTTCTTAGGGCATAGGGCATTTTCAGGGTAAAATCTACCTCAGAACAGACTAGAGTGCGAATTAAATGTACAAGGTTTTTTCTAGCAATAATACAATATTATTAAGCTGTGAGAAATCACTTAAAGGGACACAGAATCAATTCGGATTGGCCAGTGTGAGAGACAGACATGTCCAGGTTATGACGAGGCTAAGCTGAAGTTTAGGTATGGCAGATTTATTCAAGCATGACCAACGTTACAAGGTTTAACCCAGAAAACTCATCTCCCCTGTCAGCCCATTAGCACGAACATTTCAAAATCTTTGTGACAAGAGGCACATTTTAGAGCACAATCACTGTGTACAATGAATGCTCATGGGTTAATGCCACCCCAACAATATTTGCTGCAATTTCACACTATACATGGGACATACCAACATGTTTACAGATGCTGGGCAAAAACACTGCTGTATCTTGATCGTAACCTGAAATGAATTCGATTATAACAGAGCAGACTTACCTGAACAATGGCATCTAACAAGATAGTGGCCACTGATTGCTCCTCATTATCCTGCTCAAAGAGAACCTCACACGTGTGCTCTCTGTAATAAAAATGGTCACACTGTTAGCTTGTTGTACAAATTTTCTACACTTGTGTTCACTGATATACTTTGCTCTAATCATTTCTTCGTGCTCCTTATCTAATACATGGTGCCAAGTCCACATAGCCATTTTTGACAATGTTAAAGCTTATTCTTAGGCTTTAGAAATCAATATTTTGTCCACCTCCTCAATATTATGTTAAGATAAATGTATCCAAATTTCAACTTTCAGTACCAAAAACTAAGTACTGTTAAGAGGTTTTAAATTTTGACTTAAGTCAAAAATGGCTTTGGGGAATTGTCCCCAGCTACCTGATCAAACTTAGAGACTTTCATTATATATACAGTACAAAATACATCAAATATTTTTGCTCTGACCTGATTTTGCCATTGATGTGAAGTACCTTCTCTCCGTCCAAGGGATACTCCAGGACCGGTGGTGGAGCAGGCAACTGGAAAAAATGTATTACAATAAACTCATCAGAGTTTAAGATAAAAAACATCAGAACTACATGTATATTCTGCACAAAAATAACATCTGCATGGCATATATACATATGTATATATTTACTTTTCTGATTGATGGTTTGGGCAATACTCAGTAACGTATATGGTTAACAACTGAGGTGACACTGACAACCAAATCGGACCAAGTTGAGGGCAGAGGAATCCATGACACCTATCCAGACACCTGAAACACCTGGCGTCAAAAGCTTCAGCTGAACAAACAACACCTGAAATCCATCAGACAACCCAAATGGTAAAAGGACTTGTTGTCTTCCATAAACTCATAATGTTTTCAATAGATACTAGCAATAAGCGCACGTTTGAAATGATGAGTACATTGTGCATCAAGAAAGCATTCTCCATATTCATATTAAATTTGCATGCTAACAAATGGAAGGGCATTTCAGGGCTGCAATCATTTGATTGTCATATATTCTAATATTACAAAGCATCTTAAACACATCCGATGGCATACCTTGCCTTCATCTGCTCCATATAATGTAACTTCCTGGATTTCTTTCGCTCTTTTAAAATTTGTCACAAAGCAGCATTTGACTGAAAAAATATAGAAAATAGAAAAGAATGACGAAATTGCAATACACTCCTACAGTATACAACCCATTAAATATATTATGAGAAAAAAAAATATTTATGGTTATACTCTAACTTCCAATAGATTTTAAGACCAAAACAAGAAATGGTATGGCCTTTGTGTCCACTAATATGCTTGGCTTTTATCATCACCTATTTTGTTCAAATCATGTTTTTTCTAAGGGCATTAATCTGTGTGGACTGACATTTCCTTTTTTTTTTTATAAAGTACTCGTTCAACCCAACCACTGCACATGTAGTTTTGTTTCCAAAATAAAATTCAACAGGTACTGGTACTGAAAGTTGCTATTTCATATGTAAAAAGGTGGAGGAACTAGGATATACTCATCCCCCTTAAGCTGTGCCAGGTGAGGAAGTACCCAAATGCCAATCTTAGGCAGCACCCTGGCGTCCAGGACATACCACCAGCACACTGTGGTATGACATAGCATCTTCATTTATAAAGATCCTAACAATCAGATGAAAACAATATCCCAACATGACATCGGTAACAATATCCATATCTTACCTTTAATATCTTCAATTACTTCTTCGGAGAGGTCAGCTGTGAAAACAAAAACAAAATAACTTCCTTTTAAAAGTTGATTTAGGATTTTTGAAGACCTGGAATGTTGTATCCATATTGTGTTCCACTTTCAGAAAACTTATATGCTATAAATATTGTAACATTTTGGGGAAATAATGCTGTAAGACGGTTACAGATCAACAGACCAGTTTTGAACAGTTTCCTCAGTTTACAAGTACCCTTTTGAACTGTACAGGTTTGATAATCCAGTTCCATGCCATATAACATTTTGCAATTCAGATTTGCAATTGTCACTTTGTCTTACCTGCAGCTTTGCCTAGGGGCTGCTCACTTTGAGTGGCTGTAGATACTGTAGCTGTCTCTAGTAATGATGCCAGGCGCCTGGTAAAAGCAAAAGAGAAAATAATACCTCTCTTATATAGAGACAAAAAATGTCACGTTTATTCCAAAAACAAGGGCAATTTATACAACATTATAATATCAAGTTTATTAGAAGAAACAAAATCAATGGTTTGTTTTGCAAAGGTGGTTCAGTTCAAAATAAAGTTTGGAACACTTTACCAGGCTGCAGAAATCCACCTCTTCAGTAATGAATCTAGAGCTTTTTTCTGATTTTATGCCAAAAGATGCATAGATCAGCATAACTGAGAAGTATGGACAGCAAACCCTAAATTTGTTTTCCACCTCCGTGTTATAATTCAATGGTCTGCACAATCAGTACCTCTAAACTACCTTCGCAGGCAGAGATCAATGTCAAGTTGGTGGACAGTGAGTCGCTTACCTATGAATGGCCTGTCCTCCTAAGGGTAAGCACTGCAGGGCTTTCATCACAGATATGCTTTCATAAACCTGAAGGCTTGTTAAGGTATGTGATTATACAAAGTTCATTTGTCTCAGACAGATATATGAAATTAACAGATGTAGGGACGGATAGATTGAAATAGCTAGAAAATTTGTGTTTTTTGTTTTTTCCCTTGTAATACAAGTATGTGTACAAGCAGAACTCAAAAGGATACAGGGACAACCACTGCTTCTCTATAGCCCAGGTCAATGACCAGTCCAGTATTTGTCCCCAGTGTCAACATGGTCAGTAAATGGGAGGGGCCAAACAACACTGACGGCACCTGAAAATAATACAATTTACTCTCAATGCTCCATTTCAAATCCACTAGATCAAACAAGTTGAAGAGATAACAATAAACAGCATACTCTAAATGTACCTGTTTTATACCAGTGAAAAACACCTCACTCTATGAAAATTGGTCCTGTTTGTCATTTCTTCTTGGTAAGGCTATTTTAAAGTCACCTTCCCCTATAAAGCAATTGTGTATGTCAATATGGCCATTTGCTGAGTTTGCAAGCTCTATATGAGACTGGGAGTTTAACATGGAAATGGAGGGATAATAAAATGCTGACCAGTAACCTGGCTTGCAAGTTTTCAAGCAATGCTAAGAAGCTCCTATATGATTTACCTTTAAAGGCACATTACATGATTTACTCTGAAAGGACCCAAATGACTTTGACAAAGGAGATCACCTATGTCTATGTCCCAAAGCCAACATTGGCTGAGGGCCAGTGGCGAGCAATCTTTAGAAATGAATCCTTTACAAATGTTTTAACTTTCTTGACACATCATAATCTAAGGATTTAACATTTTTCTGGTACTTGAAATTTATCATTGCTAAATACCAATTTTTAGCAACTCACCTCAAAATGCCTGAACAGCACCCTAGCCAAGGTATTCCTGAAGGCTGACGGACACAACAGAGATTCACAAATAACAACCCTCCTTTCTTTTGGGGTCACCAATAAATGTCTGTGATAAAACAAATATGATCTGTTATAAAATCTCACAAAAATATACTAAAACTTTTTAGGGATGCAGTTCATGTAATACGAAATCCTGCTTCTCAACACATTTTCTTCAAAATGATAGGACTGACACGACAGCACAAGTCTATTTGATAACTTCCTCACATGATTTCACATTACATTAAATGCATACCTCATTATGAGTAAAACTGCAACCATACTGTTTATAAATGTACATAAAAATGGAACTCTTCATCATAAACAGTTAATTCAATTAATCCATTGTCTAGAAGTGTGCAAATCTCATTAATTTCAGACAGACAGCATTAGAGAATGGTAAAGGCCAGTGACATTACATATATTGCTTGTTTTCCATCACGTTTGTAGTGATTTTTTTTTTTTTTTTGATTGGTGTTTTACGCCGTACTCAAGAATATTTCACTTATACGACGGCGGCCAGCATTATGGTGGGTGGAAACTGGGCAGAGCCCGGGGGAAACCCACGACCATCCGCAGCGTTTGTAGTGAAATGTTTGTAGTGAAATGTTCATCAATTACATGATAAAGTAGTACCTATGCCCAAATACGTTGCAATAAAATTAAAATCTGAGATAAAGACTTTGCTGCTGGTCAAAAAATATTTCTCCATTTATCCAAACAGGTAATTTCTCATCTTGCATCAGTAATTTTTTGGAAACTCTTCGTTGAAGTTGTCTACAATGTCACTCAATGCTGTATATCAGAGCTTCCAGTCCCCAATGCAGTGTGGCTGTTATCCACTTCTACTTTGACGAAGATAAGATTTATACAGATGTGTAATGACACAGTCAAAATTACCTAAAATACAGGTGTTGCAGGAAGTCCTTGAGTAGTTCATACAATTCCTCCTCATCCTTGAACTGCCAGATCTTAGAACGCTGGCAAAACAATTCAATCTCTTGAGCATATCATACATGATAATATTCCCACATACTGAATTTAGAAAAAAATTTTAAACAAACTTGGAAGTACATTCTGTTAAGAAGCTTCATGCTGAAAACAAGTTTTTACTGGTGTTTTGATTAAAGCTTCACAGATATTTATGCTATCATTTAGTCACAGAACAATAAAATAAAATACTAATAAAATAACAAAATATTAACAAATCGATTTTAATAATATTAAAAATGTGCAATAATTACAATTTTTAAAAATTACACCAAAAATGTAATACCTTTTTTGTCTTACTATTTTTGACCACACTTGGAACTATACATCGTGGACCTGAATCTCCCGCAAATCCACATCTAGAGAAACAAAAATTACATCAGCCATTATTCTCAAATCACACAATTTAGACAATGTGATTGATGGTTGCAATTAAAGTCAACATAAAATCAGCCACTAAAGCTGAATTAATTAATAAAGTAGTATTTCATAAATGTTCTAAAAATATTTAATAAAGTCTACATCGCTTATCAAAATTATAAATAGCAAACAATCGCCTGTACCTAGTCACTCATTTGGTGATGCCATTTTGCCATGTTATATTTATCTAGAGTAAGGTCACAAAAACTAGGAGCTCTCTTGTACCATCGGTATTAAATACTGTGACAATGAGAAAATACAAACAGAAACACCTGATACCCAACCAAAGAGTCCCAAGTTCAAAGGGTCGGTATTTCTTTTAGTTTGGCGCTCGGTCAGGGCGATGTTTTTGGCCACAAGCGTCGTGTTTCATTGATCTTACTCATTCTGCATGGGTGTAAGCATTTGACCTAGCTGGCTGTACCGACTTAAGGGAATTTACCGAACATAGCAGGACCTTCTGATTGATATGTTCATCAATGAGATGATATTTTTGTAATAAATCTGACTTTGATAAGGAAAAATAATGCAAATTCACAATATTTTTCTTCAGAATTAACTCTCCCAAGGCCATTTTCTTGCCAGCTCACCCTGACAAGTTACTACTGCCTCCTGCCCAACATGTACTCATTGTGACACAGGCAGCCATTCTCAGTTCCCCGCTCATAAATGTGTGGTTCAAAATGCATCAGTCTAACAGTTAAACTAATCGCAAAATCCAATTAATTGCATCGTTATATATCTATTCACAATAAGAAACCACTCGGACAATCGAGAGATAAAAGGTTTTTTGACGTGACAGCCAATAATCGTGAGACGATTTCAGCAGTTGTGATTGGACAAGTTCATGAGGGCTTCTACAACATGGCTACTCTGAGTGAATTGTCCGTCAGAACCATATCCCTAATGCTGAGTTATACAAATGTTCACTGGACTTTATTCTCGCCATCTTTGTACATAAAATCATCACTTACCTGCTGTGATCTAACTTGTGGTGAATAAATAAACAAACAAACAACACAAAGTTGTTGGTGCACAGTTCATACAGAAGACTGTCAGCAAACCCTAAAACTTACTTGTATAACTACCAAAAATGTTCTTATTAAATGGTTGATCACTGAAATTAGACATCAATCATCAATAATAGGATACAGGCTGAAGGCTAAAGTGGCACATTTTACATAATTGTTTTTATTTTTTGACAAGTGTTTTATGCCGAACTCAATAATATTTCATTTATACAACATCAGCCTGCATTATGGTGGGACGAAACCGGGTAGAGCCCGAGGGAGACCCAAGACCATCTGCACTTTGCTAGCAGACCTTCCGACATATGGCCCAGAGGAAACCAGCATGAGCAGATTTGAATTCACAGCTCAAACATTCGTGAGAGGGTCATTCTCCTGCGCTAGCATGCTAACCACCTCACCTCGGAGGCCCTCCAACAGTGTTTAGGTTGCTTAACATTTTACTGCAGCATCAAATATGCAGTATCTTAACAAGCAGGCCATCTAATAGATCTATTTGATGAAACCACAACAAACAACATGTTTGATGTCATGCTACAGGAGACTTACAGGAGTGTAAGTTCTATTTCAATGCAATGCAACGTACTGTGAGAGGAAAACCCTCTGGTACCTCATTATGTTGTATGGCATTCACTAGCCTAATGAATTAGACCTTGTACGCAAAAGATACAATCGTTAGCATACAAGGTCTAATTTATTAGGCTAGCCGTTCACATGTATGTTGGTGTGATTGTTAAAGTTTTAAATGTTGACTGACACAAAAGGGTGAAAACTGTCAATGGATTAAATCTGAGCTTTCAAAACGATGTAACGATCAATGTCAGAATTTCAGATCAGCACAAATGAGATGAGTCAATGTACACATTTAGACACCAAGAAAGACGGATCCAGATGATAGATTGACGTGGGCTAGGAACAGGATTAGATGGGAGAGTAGACATGATCTGGCACAGCTCATACACCAACCGCTAAGATCGCAGAAGTGCACATATAAAATGAAAACTTCACATTTCAAACATTAATTTAACTGTTTACTTTGTATATGCTGAGCCGAAGTCAATTATAACAGCACTTCTCTCTGTAAACCCCAACCCTTCCAGCATCGGCATCTTTGCTGCTTGCTTGGCTCATCGACATTCACAATTAGCAGCGCCCCCTACTGACTTGGCTCATTTCTGGTTTATTTACAGAATTAGGTCACCTCAGGTTTGAGGGACTTTCAAATTCCGCTCTTATCTTCTGCGAAAAATTCTTTCGGTAACATTTTATAGAATAAAGAATCCGTAGAGAATCTGTAGAAGACAGAAGTTTTCATTTTAATCCAATCAAAAGCCATGTGGGTATACTCTTCCACGCACATGTTGTAGCAACTGAGGTCTTCCGGTTATGGCTGTCAAAAACTAAGCATTTGCCGAAAGTTTCACTTTCAAATGTACCGAAATTGCATCTTTGTTTCAACCAAGAGTTGACGTATAGTGTAATCTTAAGAATCTAAAAAACCAGTGAAAATGTTGCCGGGTGCAGGCATTATCCAGATGACTGGGGAAATGCTTACTTCTCCGGAAGTCAGCAACATCTGCGAATCTTTAGAAAACAGCGGCATACGATTCTTTTCTCTGCGTGACTGTAAAGTAGGTGACAAGGAATGCAAACGGCTAATGAAGGCTGTTGGTCAGTGTAAATCAGTCCTACAGCTAAATCTTAGTCTTGGACTTGTAAATGACAGTTTCAGGGTGGAGCTGGTTGCACAAGCCCTTACCCGAAATCGATCTTTACGTGTTCTGTCGTAAGTAAAAGTACCATTTTTAGAGTCTTTGGTATTACCCGACCCTTTTAATTTGACTTCAGAGACGGAACTTCATTGACAGGGTTGACCAATATTTCGACTTCACAAAATGATCAATTTTATCAGTCTACACAGGATAATGCTCAAAGAATATGCTCGAAAGAACATCGATCTTGTCAACATGAAGAAAGATTGAAGAATTACAGCACACCAGTTTTTATGTATTGGTTTAAACATTGCATGTTTGTCACTATATTTATACAACATGTAACATTGTTAAGCTATCAAATTCCCTCACACAATTACAACTGACATACCTCACTAGCACACTGTGGGAAATGTAGTACTTTATTTTGTACAAGTAAACATTCAAATGACAGGTTTATTGTCTTTAATGGCATAAGTGTAGTTATTGTGTGTAAATTGTTAACAGGTTGCATGGAAACAAACTTGGTAATGAAGGAGTGAAAGTAATATGCCAGGCTTTGGCTCAACATCCGCACATTACATCTCTTGACCTGGGAGACTGTGCCTTTGGGGATGATGGACTAGAGGCTGTTTGTGATCTGTTGCCACCTGATGGAGCGAAGTCAGGTAAGACGAAGATGCAGGTCTTACTTATTTAGAGCGAGATTGCAGTTTTGAGAGTGTACTGCATGACAGCATATGTGTAAACCAAATATGACCCTTCAGAATGGCATGCAATTGAGCAAATTATATTCATTTTAGGTGAACTTTTGCAACACCTGAAACTTTCTATGGATTCAAGCATTGGAAAGGTATGCACACATGATAATAACTGAGCTGTCAACCTTTATTTTTCACACTTTCTTTGTCAAAAGTATAAATTGTTCTGTTGTGTTCTGATGCACACTCGAAACTGTGTCTGAATTATTTCATTTGTGTTCAGTTCTGCTACAGCCAAGAACATTCCATTCATGTCATGGCAGCCATATGTTTAGTAGTGGAGGAAACTGGGCAATGCCCAGAGGAAACACCTACAGCTACCTGTTGTCATAAAGTCATAGCCAAGCTGTTAGCACAGCTAGGAGGAGCTAGTCTTATCCTCTGCTCCTCTAAGAATTTTTCATTTCAGTAATGCTAATGTAATTTACAGCTTGTTTTCTGGCAATAATATAAGATTCTGTTAAATGTATTTGATATAATAGTTTATATAGTTCTTGCAGAACACCAATCAGAGATTTAATAACATTATTAAAAGAAAGTTTAATTTTGGATAATCTAACTTGTATATATAGCAAACTGTAAGACAGTTAATGATGTTTATGTTTTGTGCGTGTTTTTTACTCTCAAAATTCTTTGGCGAATAAGTATGAATGAAAAAGTCTTGAGTATGATGTTAACCACAGTCTTATAAATAAGTGACTTCTTTGACCAACACAGGCCTTCAGGATCTAACTCTCAGTGCTAATACAGACATCACTGCAAGAGGTTGGGCCAAGTTCAGTATGGCCATTGGAGCCAACAGCATGCTGAAGGCTCTGTACTTAGATTACAACACTCTGGGAGATTATGGTGCAGGGTGCCTGGCTGTGTCATTAGCTGCTAACCGTAAGATAGAAATGCTGGACCTGGAGGGAACTGGGCTAACGGAACATTCTGCTAAGGTAGGAGACGTGGTATTTGGTGGTAGTGTTTAAAGGGATATGTTATGAGAAGTTAAGCATCCACAGTAATAATATAATGTACTCCATAATCCACATTGCCATATCTTAGTCAGAGATTGATGGACGTGGGCATGAAAACACTGTGCGGTTAACTTGCAGATTTTCGTGGGTTTTCCCCCGGTTTCCGGTTTCCTCCCCAATAATGCTGGGCGCTGTCGAATATGTGAAATATTCTTGAGTACGGTGTAAAACACCAATCAAATAAATAAATAAATAAATACATGTGTAGATGGAGTCATAACTTTCTTCAAGTGACATGTTTTGCTTGTTTCTGATTTATTCATCCATCCTATAGGGCCACTTTAAAAGTTTTTTATGCCTTTAAGTTCTTTTTGAAGTGCTTTTATACATGATAAATTTGAAGTGAAGTATGGTATTGGTACTCTCAATCTGTGCAACATCTTCCTTGCATCTCTGGTATACATCAAGTTGCTAGTGGTGAACACATTGGAAGAATTTTATCTTTACACGTATACAGGTGCTTGTGCGGTGTCATATTTTTGGATAGGAAGCTGTGAATTTTAGTATAGGCCAGACAGAAGCTTTGGGATGGGTATTTCAAGCATCCAGGCATTCTGTTGTTCTGTTCTTTGTGTTTCAGTTGTTCCTACACCTGGTTAAGAGTTATCCCCTGAGGTTAAAACGCCTTGTGCTAAGTGAGAATCGTGTTCATAAGAGTACAGTGGAGGCCATTAGGACTTGTTTGCAGGACTTTGCAGAAAATGATAATGATATCACCAGTGAGGCCGAGGAAACCAGTCAATCAGGCAAAGTCACAGAGGTCAGACTGCGGACAGTGGACAGGTCATCCAGAAATGATGTAGACAAAGCCCAGTTGTTGGAAAATTTGGGACAGCTAATGAACACACCTGAGCGAAAACCAGGTAAACACAGAAATAAAAGTTCAAATGTGGGTAAGGATGATGATATTACACGCGCAAAATACTCTGCTGAGTATAGTTCACCTAAGATCTCCAAACACCCTCCTCAGGAGTCTCAAAGAAGAGTGGGGGAAGACACTCAGCGTAACCCTCTAACAGAGACAGAGGAGTGGGGAGACGAGTTGACTGAGGTGCCCTTATGACAACTAGCCTCATCAGTACCTTCCGATCATAGTTGGGTGTCCTTCAAAAAACAATGACGTGACAAAGATGAAGAGTTTTAAACATTCATTGCACAATATTTCCGTCCATTTCTGGCACCCTGTGAAGGTGGTGGTGATTGATAACTTTGACAAAGTATTTTCAAGTCTGTTGATTAAATTATTTCATGTATTGGATGGCTTTGTTATCAAGGAAGAGTGCATAATGTTAAACTTATGGATTTATTACATATGTGTTAGAAAAAAATCACATAACTTTTGATGAACTTTACTTACATGTAAATGTATGTTAAATGATATATATTTTTTTTTGGCCTCGCTCTACATGGTTAAATTTAACTCTACACAATTGCACGCATAGCTTTGTAGATGTCTACAGGTATCTTATCTACCTGCATATATTTATCTACACTGAAATAAATACTACATATATATGAAACTTGTATGGAAATTATTTTATGTTTTAGATTGTTATAGCTCAAAGTAGTTTCAGTGATCTGCTACCACCATCACAATCAGCCATTCTTAAACTACATGGCCTCAATCATGGAGTCGGCTAAAAACAGCTGATTGGCCCCTGACCTATCTACGTATGCTACGTATGTATTAGTTCATCCAGATGGACTTTTAAAAGTTTAGTTCATCCAGATGGACTTTAAAAATTCATTCAATGTAACATTGCCATCTCTCAAAAAACATGGCACGGATTTCAAAGTCCAATCTCCTTCCAATTTTTGACAGTCAAACTCACTTCCTATGGCATTTATATGTAATTGTCCAGTGGAATCTTTAATACTATCCCCTTAATTTACTGTCCACACCAATGGAACTAATTCATTCGCTGCCTAGTGGTCACACTGTGGTGGTAGCAAGTGCCTTACCATGACACTCATTTTGAAGTGTCACGTGACCTACTTCCTGGTTTAAAATGCAACTGAGTTTTGGCATGGAAATCCTGGAGAAAACTGTTATATTTCCATTGCCGTGTGCAAGAACAACTTCAATCTACGCAATTCAAAACCAAAAAGGCATCAAAAGAACATGTATTTTTAGTGTAGGTAAGTCTTGGTGCCGTCAGCAAGACTTCTTTGAAATTGGCCTCAAGGAGTTGGAGTGTGCAGATGTGCGGCGATTTGTTTCAGAGGTGGCCATGAACTCAGTGTTAAGATGAATGTCACAATATTAAAATAGTACACTGAGTCCATCTAGATGGACTATGTATATATGCATGCTTAGGGATTCACGTCGTACTTTTTGCAATTTTGCAGTCATATTACAAGGAGTCATTAGGTGTGTGTGCACAACTGTATCTTCTTGTGGCAGGGTGAGTCCATGCCCCCACTGAAGTATTATGCCAAAGACACCAGACATGACATCCCACCCTGTTCCAGTCACATTATTCTGACACCCCACCAAGTCACATTATGCATGGGCAATACTTCAGCCATACCATGGCGATACCAGCCCTCAAGGATATTTCACTTTACGTATCCATGACAACAATGAATGTTATAGGCAAAGGAAATCTGGTATACATATAAACTAGGGTGAAGCCCCATACCTCACCAGGATCATGCAGTTGACAAACCAATACAGCAGTAGAGCCAGCTGATACTGGATTTAAACTGCTTACTATCACCAAGACTTTAAAAATAATGAGTGAAGAGCAAAAATTCCCTGTGAAAGGCTGTGATTGAACATGCATTCGTTTGGCCTTAGAGTCCTGGATCAATAATCAGTTTGTATATAATGAATTTTAATATCTGCAACTTTTATTTTCATAGCTGTCCTCATTAATTAAAGGTCTGCCTGTAATTTCGAAAGCGGATAAATAGGTCATTGTCAAACTTAAAGCAAAGAGGAAATAGTAAATGTAAATGATTATTTACAACACAAGGCAGAATTCTAGCCATGGAGAGATTTATTTTGTAGGCACACACAATATTTTACATTCAAAAAAATATATTTATAAATAAATACAGGTAATATTTTCTGCTGCACATGTGTATAATGTTAGGTTCTCTTTAAGAGACACAGCCACAATGTATACAACAGAATACAAAAGTCTGTATACCAAACAGGCCTAGATAATAGTTAGGAAAGCAGAGTCTGCAATGTTAGGGATTACCTATCCCTAAAGTAAACCTATCTATCATAGTCATTTTGTCAGATTCCGAAAGTTCTAGAATATTGATCTTAGAAATGTTTTATAGAGATTTCTTTGGAAAGCAAGGCAATATTGGAAAAATGTATTCCTGCACTGAACATAATGTTATGACCTTTTTTACCTTTAAAAAGCATTTTTGTGCAAATGTTTAGGGCACACACTGTAATTATGTGGAAAATTACACTCACATGCAGTAACACTCTTTGCCTGATACAGTGCCTCAGCCAATGTGGTACTGCCTATCCTAAATGTATATGCAAAATACAAGTTTCTTCACTATCATCTGAACCATAAGTATACTAGATTTCGATATCAATTCTGAGATTGATTCTGAAAAATGTATATTAAATGATATGACAGTAGCTCTTTAAAGCAGGTCAATCTCCAAACTGATTTGAGCTAAAGCGCTGGAGACAGGAAGCCACAAAGGTTAAATTGGGAAAACACACACAGAAAAAAAACAATAGTAATTTCATCATTATTTATTTATTTATTGATCTGATTACTGTTTAATTCTGTACTAAAGGCATTTCACTTCTACAATGGTGGCTTTTATGGAGTGAGATAAGAGGATAACTAGGAGTAAACCACCAGTTGTTGGTAAGTAATTCACAAACTTTCCCACTAGTGACAAAGATTGCGCAAAGCAAATTCAATATGTATGCCATAATGGTGGAAGGCAAGTGAACACGTGTCAGTCCTATCATTTTAACTTGAATTCACATTGAAAAGTGGGATTTCGCATTACATGAACAGGAGTCTTACCACATGCACAGAAAACACTGCCATACACCATCATTGATACATATAATCTAAATATTTACAACATTGGGAACAATGCAAGTATGGTCAACAATGCTTTTATCAAGCTTTTTTTTTTTTTAAATAAAGTTTAAAAACCCACCATAGACAGTTTCAAATTTTGTACCTGAACCTGCACATACAGGTAAGCATAATTATAAACCAAAAATTTGTAATCAAATGATCATGTCGTATTCTGAAATCATATTCTGAAAATGGGATATTATTGAAATACATAAAAATTATCTCCTAAAACATGATCTTTACTGTTTATTTATTAAGTCAACTGTTACAGCCTCATTAAAGACAAATGCCATCCCATAAACAGGTAATGAATGTGACAAATGCGACTTCAAAATAAACAGCTCAAAAGACAAAGAGACACAGGCAGAGTTTTTCTCGCTATGCACATATCTAATAATCATATATTAATTTCCGTGGCGTCATGAACTGAGTCACTTCCTCCTCTGTTATTTTCTGCCGCCGTTCTCGGTGGGCGGCGACAAGAGGCTGGAGGATTCCTATCAGTTCTTTCTTGAGATATCCTGTGAGTAACTCTCCACTTGTGTATGTCTGAAAGGAGAGACCTTGAGTTAAAAAAACCTGGAAATTTCTACATTTTGGCATATAATACCAATTAAATTAGATAAATATTCTGACAGGCAATATTCAGTATTTCATTTTGCACACTACCTATGAATGTATATGAATGTTATAAATGTTTCATGCTTGACAAATCAAACGTACACATCAGCAAGCTAGGTACAAATGAACTGTGAATTCTCTTCAGTTCCATGCTAGACGGAACATACCTTTTTAATTTCGGCTAATTTTGCGTCATCCTCCATAAAAAAGGTCAGATACTGATACGATACATCAACATCACAGTTGCCTCCCTTTTCCTTGTGCTCCTCAACTGTGGCTCCACCTCCAGAGAATGCATATTTGTTAATCTAAAAAAGAAACAGTAACTGTTACATATTTACATAAAGGGCTAGTACCATACACTGTACTTAATGACTCATGCCCTATTAATGTGAATGGGATGAGTCCCGTTAGGGTGATAATCACAGAGCGAGGAACACTATGTACATGAAACAGGAAGTATGCTCTAATTTACGTATTTATTTTCCTCTTGTTTAACCCCAAACTCAGCATTTTTTCACATACACCATGGCTGTCAATACACCATGTGGCATTCAGGGAAAACCATAACCCTACAGCAATATACTGACTAACTTTCCCACATGTGAAGATCAGATTTGCCCAACATACTCCTGGAAGACACCGTCAGTGAACGCTCAATTATCAACTGCTTATGGTTACCACGGCTACATGAACACTGAGAGTGGATTAATCCTCAAACTGCTGTACAATAAAGACATTCATGAAAATGCTCACTTCCAGAAGTAGGCAAACAGAAAGAAGTATGTCACATACTACTATTATTCTTCAATTACTTCCGCCAATGCACAGTCATAAGTACACAGAATCACAGAAACATACGATGTCATGGGATCTATAGACATTGACGACTGTGTCCCAGTGAAGATGCATTATGGTACGGACAGTACTGATCCTGATTTGAAGGCAACACGTTATTTCCCACAATTCCTCAGTACTGTGTTGTGTATTTTTAGGATCATTCCTCCAGTGATCAGAGTACAGATTTGCAAACCACCTCAGACTGCGAAATGCTCCTAACTAAATAGACTTACATAAGAAGGCACACTAAAAGATTTACATAAAGAAACAAAAATGAAGTGAGCAAGTTTCACCTTCATCAATACATGTAACACTGACCTGGACTTTTTTATTTTAAAATAATTTGTTTTGCAAGGATTTATTTGTTTTATTTATTTGATTGGTGTTTTACGCTGTACTCAAGAATACTTCACTTATACGAAACCAGGCAGAACCTAGGGAAAACCCACAACCTTCCGCAGGTTGCTGGCAGACCTTCTCATGGACTGTTTTGCACGGATGATATACATGTAGAGGTGCTACGATTATATCATTTATCTATGTATACTTGTGTACAAGTTAGAGGACAAGGGTACAAACCTTATTTTTAATCTGGTTGTTAGTATCTGTGAGGAAGATGGAAGAGTTGGGGTCACTAGCACTCATCTTGGTCTGCGCTCCCTGCAGAGCTGGGAAAAACATGGAGTGTAGCAAAGCTGGTTTCTTCCCACCAATTCTAGGAGCCACATCTCGTGTCATTCTGAAGTATGGGTCCTGAAAAATACCACAAATTACAAACTAAAATTCAGAATGACTCAATGGTGTTTGAAGGATACATGAAATGCTTTGGTTTTATTTCTTAATGTGCTGACTACCTTGTGTAATAACATATAACAGCGCAAACAAATTTTTCACCTTTCACTTTTGGGGGTAAGAATGGCTATAAAGTACACTTTTCTTAAGGCTTCAGCAGTCAGTCCGTAAACTAAGTAACTTGCAGCGGTGATGTGAATGATGATCTCTGTTTAAAAGAACCCAGTGGGTAACAGACCGAATGAGTCTGGCTGAATGGGGTGAGGGTGTCGGGAACAGACCAAATGGGTCAGGTGAAGGGGTGCGGAGGGGGCCTTAAGCTGGCCCGAAGAAGCCATGCAGTATCTGTGTACATGTCACCTTGCCCACACTGTAGCGACATCATTCACCGGACTCGGGGCACTTCAAGGGTGTACACCGAGTTTTGAACAAGATCAACGATTACATAATTTCTGCAAATAGTACTTCCAAAACTTTTTTCCAATTTTCTTTGGGCTTAACATCAGTTTCAATAGCAGTTTGGTAATTCCCGGACACTGTCTACTGATGCTATGATTTAATTATGGTACATTATTAAAGAAATCACTGAAATTGTGGTTGATACATTTTTCTGCATTGAAGAATCAGTGTACAAATTTTAATTTTCCTGGAACAAAACATTTCAACTGCAGCTGTGTTTGAATTTTTCACAAGACGTTTGATAAATTTTGGCCCTGATATTTTTCATCTTCACAAGGATCTGTGCAGGAATAAACCAGTCACTCACCTGATCAATCGCACAGGGAATCAAACACGGTATGTCTGCTTTTTTGTTGAAGATCTCTGGGAAAGAGCTGCTAAAGCTGGGGGCAGCCTGGATGGCCGGGAAACTGATTTTGCCAATACAATCACTATCACCGAAACCAAATATCCCTTTGACTTGGTTAAATGTCACACACTTTTGTACTCTGCATACGGTCCTATAAAATGCCCTGCTTTGCCTGAAATGACACGAATAATACGTTTTAAATGTTCAATACCACATCAACATATGTTTCATACTTTTGTATTTGTCAAGGAAAGGCAAAAACAGTCACTCCACAATTTTCAAATTCATATCCTCAAAATATACAGTCAGATGTCATGTGTTATTTCAGATTTCATTACTTTTCATTTCATGAAGAAACTATCGTCTTATAACCTCTTTATTTCAATCCAGTAATCATCCATTTGACGGTAAATTCTCTGTGGCCTGACACATGGTGTCATGGTTTGAAGTAAAATTCAAAAATGAACATTTAGGCACGTAGAATAAAACTGATATACTGTAATTCAACCTTTCCGCATGTGTGCAAGGTGTTTGTGCAAGCATATTCAGAACGCATTTTTCTGTGTTGACTGATAAAATTACTTTCTGTAAAGTCCTGAATCTGGCCAATCTAACCAATGAAGTATTGTCTTCAAAATCAAATTAGAAATGTGCATCAATTGCTTTGAAAGTTGCTCTTTCACATACACACCCCATGTATTCCAAGTCACTGAAGATAAAGGTTTTGTTCACATCAAAACCAAGGGCTATAATATCTTTGGCATTCTCTCTGGCAAGCCGATATGCCTCATCTATAGACAGATCTTTCCACAGGAATTTCTCGTCGTCAGTCAGTTGTATGACTAGTGGAACATTGAACGTCTCTTGTAACCATCTGCAATGCAAATAAAATAGGCAAATCAAATACTGCACTTTGTTAAATATTATCCCTACTCAGTTAATAATACAGATAATGTGCTTAATCATCATACTGGCACTGTTTAAAACTTAAGGTCTTGTAAACATCATTTTTTGCACCAAAATGTTGCCAATTCATGCTTATTATCCACAGCATTGTTTCCAGCACATCAAGATTACCATCAAACAGTAAGAAACAAACTTAAGCTTGGGCTAAGTATACATGTTTTTCTATATCTAATATTCCGATCTATTATTGAGATGTATTGCGTGTGAACCTACTTTGTGAAGATAAATGGAATGAGATGTCCCAGGTGAAGAGAGGTTGATGAAGGTCCACGGCCAGTGTACAGGTAAAATGGCTTCTTCTGCTCATACAAGGTCAAGATTGTGTGCATGTCCCTACAAGAAAAGTATAAACAAATCATTTTACAGAGCAAAATAAATGCACATGTACAAAACACTGTCAACTTCAGTTACCTTAAATGATGTAAAATTTTCTCCATGATTAATTTGGTCATTTTACCCTTATTCCAAGTTAGTTTTTTTTTTTTTTTTTTTTTTTTTTTTTTGATTGGTGTTTTACGCCGTACTCAAGAATATTTCACTTATACGACGGCGGCCAGCATTATGGTGGGTGGAAACCGGGCACAGCCCGGGGGAAACCCACGACCATCCGCAGGTTGCTGGCAGACCTTCCCACTTACGGCCGGAGAGGAAGTCAGCATGAGCTGGACTTGAACTCACAGCGACCGCATTGGTGAGAGGCTCCTGGGTCATTACGCTGCGCTAGCGCGCTAACCGACTGAGCCACGGAGGCCCCCCCCAAGTTAGTTTGGAAGGTTGGATAATATCCTACTGCGAAAATATATAAAATGCAGTTTATTAGTCGAAATTTTAATGTCATTTAAGGTAATCTTTATCTGACATCCTGTTTTACTCTTTTTTTCTTTAATGACATCTACCACTTTTCTCACATTCAGTGTTTTTTCATTTATATGAAACAAAAAATAAAAAAAAAAAGACAAGTTTCTTCACGCAACAATCATGAAATGCAATGGCCTTCTCATGTTGCATAAAATAGGTAACTGTAAAAATATTTTGCTTATGACCAACTCTGTGGTCACATGATTGTTTTCTGAGGTAAACACTTAGCCAAGCCACCGAAAGTAACTCTGAGTTGTTTAACATGATTATCATAAAAGCGAAATCTTTCCAAATTACCTGTGAGAGAAGAAAATGCCCCGTCTTACCAGGTGATGTACAGGCTTTCCCGTCACTTTTTCAATCCGTGCTATCAGCTCATCATCTATTTTGGAGCTTCCAAAACGTTCTGGAAAACATATGAAGATTGTTACATGACATTAGCATAACATAACCTACTCACAAGAAACAAAATCCATCTTTGACAAAATAGGTGCAGGCACAGAAGGCAGACTCATTTATCACAATATTATTTCAATAGTTATATTTAGCTGGCATCACAGTTTTAATTTTCTGTGGAGCACAAACACTTTAAACTGTAAAAGCAAACAGTGAGTTGTTAACTATTTATTTATTTATTTCATTGGTGATTTACGCTGTACTCAAGAATAATTTACTCATATGACGGCGGCCATCATTATTTTGGGAGGAAACTGGGCAGAGCCTTGAGGAAACCCACTTCCATCCGTAGGTTGCTGGCAGACCTTCCTATGTATGGCCGGAGAGGGATCCAGCATGAACTGGACTTGAACTCACAGCCATTACGGTCATTACGCCGCACTGGGGTGCTGACCCCCTCAGCCCCCTGAGTTGTATGTGTACCATGCCCCTGTTACCATCTGGACTAAATTAAAATAAAGATATCATTTTGACCAAGATCTTGATTAGCAGTCACATGTACAAAAATGCCCTACTAATAAATGCTTTGCTTTCTGTCCAAGAAAGTAGGCCTAGGTGAAATGAAGCAATTAAGATGGAATGAACAAATTAATTTAAGTTTTATTTAATTTCTAAAACTTAAATACATTAATAACACCACTGTTATTCTGCTGACTTCTGCTAACGCATCAAGCTTACTCCACTCACCGACCAGCTTGTCATAGTCCACCCCTGTGGCTGAACTCGTGGTCACTTCCCATGGGTTGACGACATCGGCCACCTCTCCGTCAACCTTGAGGTTCTCAACTTCCTTTGCGGCGTCTTCCGCCATACGGGTGAAAACAAACTCACTACGCTGGTGACAAGAAAATACTACCAATGATCTAATGCACTAATTTAAAACAAACTGTCAAAATCACATGTAAACCCTCACTGACTTGTGAAACTGAAACTGTACATATGTTGTCGTTGTACATGTGGCTTGTCTCTTGGACATGTACGTTCTTTCCACTGTTTTAAATCAGCAGATCATCAAACAAGTGCCAGAAACACTGCAAAAGATTCAGAATTAATGGCCGATGATTTATAACCCTTTCCCTACCATAAAATAACGAGAAATGTCATAATATCTTCAAGCAAGAATCATAAAAGTGTAACATGCTGCTCGGAAGGCTTCGTTTCCACGTGTTTCATCATTCATGTCCCATTTGTAAAGCGAACAGTGATTGGCTAAAACTTTTGTAGTCATAAGATCAAGCATGTGATTGGCTGTCTCGACAAAACATGTCTACGCCCATCAGTGCCTGTAAGTCATTTCGTCATCTTGACGAAACGATGCAGGCTCTGTTAGGTTATGGTGGTGGAGATTCCAGTGATAGCCAGTCATCCGAAAAATCATGGTCAGAAGAGACACAACTTCACCCATATGCAGATTTGTTGCCTTCAACGGATGGCGTTTTTCTTGTATCGTCTGCTAACACATTTCAAAGCAACAACAACACTACATCATACAGCTCTAATTCAAATTTCGAAAGTTCAATAGACACCAGCCCAAAACCTCCAAGTAATCAAAGGAAATCAGAGACCAATTTCTTCGGGCTGCTGTCTTGTGATAGTGATGATGACGCGACAGATGGACCTAGAAATAAACACAGGAAGACTGAAAGTGAAAATACAGAAAATATGGAAAACAAGGTTAGCATCGACGGAGTGGAAATAAATCTTCCAGATTCAGAGTTTTGGATAAATACTGCTGCTGATTTGCAGTCAAAAGCTGATAATGGTTCTCCTGCAGTGAGTGGTGGTATGGCCGGCGCTTTGTGTCAAGAAATAAGGGACACCCAATGTTTTATCAAGTCCTCTGAGCAATACATCACAGCTAATGATTATGATAGATGTCATTTTTCTACGGAATATCATCACTCTAATGCTTATGAATTTTCAGCTGAGTACAAGCCCACTCAGAATAACATACAGAATTATTCTGATAAACCGACAATACCAGTGGAGAGGAGAAAAATTTATTATGTCCACAGTAAAGTGGCTCCTCACTTGCAGTCATACCGCAGCAGAGAATGTAAACCTCCCAAAGGTGTGCAGGTGTCTCTACCTGGCCATCAAGGTGTGGTTAATAAGGTCAAGTGGTGTTGCCCTAATTACAGCCATCTTCTGCTGTCAGCTTCTATGGATACCCATGTTAAGATATGGAACTGTTGGTCTCGGGTAGATCCGTGTGTACAGACAATCAGTCAGCACAACAAGGCTGTGAAAGATGCAGAGTGGAACTCAGATGGCAAGAAAGTACTCAGCTGTAGCTTTGATAGGACAGCAGCAGTTAGCGATGTGGAAACAGGTATATTGACCTCTACATCTAAATGTGAGACTTAACAGAGTACACACTGAACACATTGGGAAAATTATAATAGTAGCAATATAGGCAATAGAGTGTTGCTTCTCCTGTAAACATGTCTGCCATAATGTCAGTATAATGTCCCTGTGTATAGTGATAAACATCAGTCTTCCATAAATAAATAGCGGTTCTGTATTTGACCTACTAAATTGATTTTACATTACTCATTTTACAGTATGATTTGGAGAATTCTATTGATCATTGAAAGATGTTTTGAGGTTTGTTTGGAAGGTAGGATTATGTGCTATTTAACAGTGAAATATACATTTCAGAACCAAGGGTTATTATTACCTTTATTGGCATTGAAAAATGCCTATGTTTTGGGTGAATATTTAAGGCATATACAAATACATGTCACAATCTGTTTGAGCTCACCACACAGGTGATCGTATCAGATGTAAGCTAACCTTCATTGTAATTCTAAATGAATTTGCAGGTCAGTTAGAGAGGCGGTTTACAGCCCCTGGGTTTGTCACTTGTGGGAAGTTCCACCCTGTCTATAGGGATCTGATTCTGGCTGGCTCTAACAACTGTGTGCTCTGCTGGGATCTCAGACAGGCCTCTGGCCCTGTCAAAACTTTCACTCATAAAGACAGATTTGGCCAGGTATATTATTAGCTAAAGATTTGCATGTTATATTAGAATCATTGATGTACCGCATGAAAAAATAAAATAAATGAGTACATGGTTGTACTTACATTATGGCCGGATGAGTTTGTGAGATGTTGATACAATACACCACTTTAGGTTTTCTAAGCCATCGATATCTAGAAAAAAATCCCAACTTCAAAGGTCACTCACAGTGAATGTGCATAAGGAAATTTTATAAAACGTAAAATGGTGCTTTGTGAGAGCTTTAGGTCTGTGAATGAAAGAACATTGCATGAGAATGTAATTTTTTAGTTGTAAATAAACCATATTTTTCTTCTATTTACTTGATAGTCTTAATACAGGTTGATTACATTTTCCAGGACTTGAATGGCACCAGATATGTTTTTGATTTCATACTTTATTTAAATTCACTTAATACAATGTACAAAATCCTAAATATTATAAGTAAAGTGATTTTCAGATTTTCACCCAACCCCAGCTCTTTCTTCTTATTTATTTTGTCTGGTCCTGTCTGTTCTAGGTACAGGATGTAATTGTTTCCAGAGATGGCAGCCAGGTCTTTGGAAGCTGTGACCTCGTTAGCAAGGACTCTGCAGACAGAAATATCCTGGCCTGGGATTTTAACTCCACTGTGGTCCTCTCCAACCAAATCTTTCAGGTAAATGGATGCTACTATAAATTATCTCTTTTATCTTTAATGTCCTTAAATTCCTTCCTATAAATATTTGGATGTTACATAGGTTATGAAGAATAATGCTTGACTTTTTGCTCTGCTGGAAGCATCTTCACTTCATGATTCATTAAAACTTATAGTTTTGACATTTTGATATCCAGGAAAGGTACGTTTGCACTCGGCTGAAGCAACACCCTACTGAAGACACCTTCCTGGCACAAACCCATGGCAACTACATTGCTGTTTTCTCAATCAACCGTCCATACAAGTTAGATAAATACAGACGCTTTGAAGGACACAAGGTGAGACAGCTTATACAACAGAATATCATGAGATATTCTAAAAGAGACCGTATTGTGTAGATGTTCAAATCTATCCTCTGTTGTCATGGCTACAGGTTTACACAAGGAGGTATGTAAGGTACATGCACTTTACTAATGACATGGTTACTTAGGATACAGAAATATATGGCATCAGCCCAGTGCAAGATGAGGGTTACTGACATCATATATTTCTGTATCCTGTCACTGAGTAACCATGTGACATATTAATCAGAAGGTCAATGTAAAGGTGAATCGTGTCAGCGTATCACTGTTTTCACAAGTGAACAAAGGGAGATAACCTAGTCGTCAACAGATGCACATGGTATCGTCTGCAGTATACGTGAATATATATCCCCCACATGACTTACTGTCCAATGGAAACTGGAGTATTATGTTATATGTGGGATAATGGAGGACAAGGCGATTTTCTTTAGACTGTCTGCGTTTTTTTTAATGCAGTATAAACACCAAATAAGTGTGAGAATAGAAAGTTACAGCCTAATTATGCTGTTTTTGCTAAACCTGCATGGAAGAATGAAATCTTCCATTATTTAACAATTATCTGGCACTGGTTTTCTCAATTTGAATTGTTAGTTGTTATTGCAGGGCTTAAATAGGTCAAGCTACAGTATTGCTGGGACCAATATGATAGATATTATGTTAGTCCCAGAATAATGGTAGTTTACAATAAAGTAATCTGGCATTATAGAGACTGATTATACTCTGTTTTAGATGTTGGGGTACAGTGTTGGTTTTGATGTCAGCCCTGACGGGAGCTTGGTTTGCAGTGGCAGTGGTGAGGGAAGGTTTCACTTTTATCATTACCAGTCGGGCAAGATGATACGGACTATTGACACAGGCTGGAATATCTGTATGGATGTGGCCTATCACCCTGTGTTGTACAGTGCTGTGGCTGGAGCTAGTTGGACAGGAGAGTTAGGGGTGTGGCTTTGACCCATAGGCTTGGTACACCTGTATGGGCATGGCCTATCACCCTGTGTTGTACAGTGCTGTGGCTGGAACAAGTTGGACAGGAGAGTTGGGGGTGTGGCTGTGACTTATAGGCTCAGTGCATCTGTATAGATGTGGCCTTTCACCCTGTGCTGTACAACGCTATGGCAGGAGCCAGTTGGACAGGAGAGTTGGGGGTGTGACTGTGAATGATAGGCTCAGTGCATCTGTATAGATGTGGCCTATCACCCTGTGCAGTACAGCACTATGGCAGGAGCCAGTTGGACAGGAGAGTTGGGGGTGTGGCTGTGACCCATAGGCTTGGTACACCTGTATGGGCATGGCCTATCACCCTTTGTTGTACAGTGCTGTGGCTGGAACAAGTTGGACAGGAGAGTTGGGGGTGTGGTTGTGAATGATAGGCTCATTGCATCTTTATGGATGTGGCCTATCACCCTGTGCAGTACAGCGCTATGGCAGGAGCCAGTTGGACAGGAGAGTTGGGGGTGTGGCTGTGAATGATAGGCTAAGTGCATCTGTATGGATGTGGCCTATCATCCTGTGCAGTACAGCGCTATGGCTGGAGCCAGTTGTACAGGAGAGTTGGGGATGTGGCTGTGAATGATAGGCTCATTGCATCTGTATGGATGTGGCCTATCACCCTGTGCAGTACAGCGCTATGGCAGGAGCCAGTTGTACAGGAGAGTTGGGGGTGTGGCTGTGATTCATAGGCTCAGTGCAATTGTATGGATGTGGCCTATCACCCTGTGCAGTACAGCGCTGTGACTGGAACCAGTTGTACAGGAGAGTTGGGGGTGTGGCTGTAACTGATAAGGTCTGTACATATGCCTATATCACACATTGATCAGTTGTTCAAGGTGTGATACAGGCATATGCAGTATGACACCACTTGTGTCAGATTGTAATGCAGCACTAAGCACAGGTTGTAGGACACCACTAGAAATGTCTATCATTGTGGGACACCATTAGATTCCTGCTGTATGGCAGCACTTGACACCAGTTGTTTGAATGAACATGTACATGAAGGCATAGTTTATTGAGTGGGTCTAGTAAGAGGAGCAAACGTTTTACCCAACATGAAATATTTAATTCAACAGTGAATTTTATTCTTGTGTGCCCTTTCTTTTAAAGACACCTGAAGAGGTTTTCTTTATTTTTGTTGTTATTAATTTATAGTTCACATCTGTGACAGATCTAAGCAACCTCTGTTTATTCTTGCTCCTGTCCAGAGTTTAGAAATTAAAGCAACATAAGCTAGATGAAGAACCTTCAAGATAGGCTTGAAATTTGTAAACGGATTTGGAAACTTCGGAATAATTTTTAAGGCATTCAAAGGAAATCTGGTAGGAAAACTGCTGAGATGTGCACTTTTGTTCACAACATAATGCATCAAGTAAAATGATATGTCAACCCATTTGGCAGGCTTACATCATAACAAGCATTTATTTACTTGTTCTTTATTTATTAGGTTGGTGCTTCATGCTAGAGTCAAGAAAATTTTACTAGCATAATATGATACCAGTCAGGGCTATAAGTGAAGAAACCCATGGAAAACCAACACATCTCACCGAATACCTTACTGGTTTCATACGAAAGGCTATTTCTGTGATACCAGGAGTTGGAAATGGACTTGTGATAGCATTGGTCAAAAGCTTCTGATATTACATGTACCTGATAGGTGCTTAGTTACCTAGGATCTTACAAGGGACTTTAAGCTGAAATTCTTACAAACATGATATCTTGACCCAATCTGCGGGAGTTTTGATTATATTGGACATTTGACCAGGAGACTCTCACCAATGCTGTCGCTGTGAGCTAAAGTCCAGCTCATGCCATCTTCCTCTCTGATTGTACTTTCGCTGTGAGCTAAAGTCCAGCTCATGCCATCTTCCTCTCTGATTGTACTATCAGCAACCTGCGGATCGTTTGTTGGTTTCCTCTGGGCTTTGCTCGGTTTCCTCCCACCACAATGCTGGCAACTGTTGTACAAGTGAAATAATCTTGAGTACAGCTCAAAAGACCAATCAAATAAATAAATAAATATATTGGCCTTTTACCTTAGTTGTAAAGACGCCAGACAGGTTTCTGTTTGCACGCCTGCAACATGTTTAAGAATAATGAACTTCAGACTGTCTTTCTTACAAAGTTTTAATGGAATAGAATCAAATTGTGTACATATTCAACGACAATGTTCAAAGAAGATTTAATTTCTTCTTCTTAACAATCTATATATTACTTTCTAATGTATCAAAATGTTTTCGACATTTGTAGTCTAGAACTGAGGAAAGCAGCACAGTGCTGTGACTATGTTGTACAACCCAGCAGTATCACAGATTCATGGAATAACACCACAATGTTCCAACAATACAATGTATCTGTCTCACAAAACTGCAGAAAACAAACTGTATAACCCCACAATGTTCCAACATTAGGATGTCTCACAAAACTGTAGACAACTGACTGTTCTGTGGAAGCGACAAAACCACAATGTTCCATCAAGATGATTTCTCACAACATTGTAGAAAACTGACTGTTCTGTAGTCAAACCATAATGTTTCCATATTATAATGTCTCACAATACTGTAGACAATCAATTGTTTCATAGTTACACCACAATGTTCCAGTATAATGAGGTCTCACAAAATTGTAACAGCCAACTGTTTTGTAGTACATGTAACACCACAGTGTCCTAACATTATGGTGTCTCACCATATTTTAGACTATTGACTGTTTTGTAGCAAAACACATTCCAATAATATGATGTCTCACAAAATTGTAGACAATAGAATGTTTAGTAATAAAAACAACATTTAAATGTACAGTGTCTGCCCGATACTGGTGCTCTTTAAGATTATGCCTGAAAGTAGTAACAAGATAGATAGATCTTCCTTTGATCTACATTTATGTACATGTACGCCTGTACTTACATCTCACATAATTGTTTGAAACACAAAATACTGATATCAATACAAAGTCTAAAGACATATTCATCCTTAGATGTGACAAATACAAATACACAAAACAGTAAGAAATTAATGATACTTGGGAAGCCTTATAATAGATGTACAGTATGCTGATTTGGCATTAACAGTTTGGTTGGAAGCCCCAACATTTACACACATTCAGTATAAACTTTAAATTTGTTCTTGTTTTTTTAAAATAAAATGTTACCTTACACTGCGAACTCAAATAGCAGTAGCACTATGATTTTCATGGATAAGAACGAAACCTCCAAGGTTAATTGCAGTTTTTATATGTGTTATGTTTGGTTGCTGAAAAATTATAGGCATAACACAAGTATGCATACAAAGTGTTCTTCGCTCCCAAAATATTTAGAGTCGTATCTTATGTTTCAGATTCTGAAAAGCAATTATCATGTCTTTCCCTTTTGAATCGTATTTGTGGGACCCTACCAGTCCTTTATCACTATGCTGAAGTCCATGTCATTGGGGATACCAGTAAACTTAAAGCTATAATTGTTCTATATGACTAGGTTAATGTTTTAGAGAAGTAAATAATCCAGTTCAGATTAAATTAACTTTATTCTCAAAATTAAATGCTAAATAGGGCATAGATTCCTTTCGAAAAGCATTTATATAAAAGAAGTTGAAGAATCCAAATCACTGACTGTGCTCAAGATCTCTAAATATTGTGGATTTCATGTGAAGCACTGCAAATTCCAATACACACCAAATGGTTGAATTGAATGTATGTATGTATGCAGATTTCCAACACCCCTTCTCATGACAAAGTCACTTTTAATTCCACTCCTGGTGAAAGCAACAGGAGACTCAAGGACAAGCTACACAGACGGTCCAAATAACAGGAGAATGCATCGCTTTCTTCTGTGACGTTGCAGCCTGTGTGTACTTCATATATATACTGATAACTGATATAAACCTGCTGATGGTTGTGGGTTTCCCCCTGGGGCTCAGTCCGGTTCCCACCCACCATAATGCTGGCTGTGTCGTATAAGTAAAATATTCTTGAGTATGGCATAAAACACCAATCAAATAAAAAAAATGAACACACTGTGACGTAATAAAGGAAAGAACAAATAAGCTCACAGCTTTGGACTGTCTTGATACAGGTGAAAAGGAGTTTTACGAGATTCCTATTGTGACATCATGATGTCACAGAAAGACTGAACGTTTGTAACCAATGTGTGGTTATGCCAATAATGCTGCTTATGATTGGTCACCTGCGTGTTCCTGATTGACAGTTCGGAAAGGTCTATATTCCAGAAGTGGAATTAAACAAATTGGCACACATATCCATCTAACAATTCATCCATGAAGAATATACAAACATGTATTACACATGTCTACTCACACACCACCATATTTAATGCCCAGAATTACCGTTGTGGCGAAGTTTGTCATCTTTTCAAAATGAACGTGTAGTAAAAATCTCTGGACAGCATATATGTATGCATAACTTACAAACTGTGTCAAATTGTATTAAAATAACAGAAATGTAAATGGGAGATTCTACTATGTAAAAAATGAAACAAACCATATATATTAATTCAAAATGTGGAAGAGAGAAGACACAACAACCCAACTAAAATCCACATGCTGTTACAATACAAAAAAAAAAATTGAGGAAGTCCTTGTAATTAACAGCAAGGTCCCAAAATTTTGAATAAACCAAAAGGTGCAGATTTTTCTGCGAGTATCCTATAATACAAACACACAGCCTACACCATGTTCTACAGGCTTACTACGCTGTGCTTGTATGATGGGGACCATCTAAATAATGGCGGATAAACATTTAATAAACTTGCACATTTAATTGCCTAATTCCTCAACCTTTTTGCATGTGAAGAGCAAATTTCAGTGCATTTTATGTACATATAAAATTTGACTTTGTAAACCAAACTACATTGATTGGATTGGTCAATTCCAGGGCTTCACAAAAAGTTTTCAGTACACAGAATAATGTCTTCAGAATATGCTTGAATAAACACCTTGCAAACATGCAAAAAGGTTGAAGAATTACAGAACTTCTAAATATTATAAACCAAAAGGCCTAGCTGCAGAGTGTTTGCTATAAACTAAGGGAGATCAAAAATAAACTGTTCATAATAAAATAATAATGAACACAAAGTACCATACAGGTAAAAACTGATTACAGTATTCCAATAAATGTGTCATGACTTTTTCCACTTGGACCCAGTTGTTCAAAAGTGCATTAGACTGGTATTAAGATTTAAATCTGACTGAACTTTTAATACACTTTGAACAACCAGTCCATGTAAAACATTTAGTAAAAGCACTGCTAAAGAGGCTTCTGGCTGCTTCTAACATTACTGAGCTCATGAGTTCTAATCCAGCAACAGGCAGTGATCACCTTGTTGCAGGCATCAGGTATGCAATCCACCTCATTATGCTGGGTACTGGAGTACAACCACACCTGAATGTAACTTTTTATTTATTTGATCGATGCTTTAGGCCACACTCGAGAATATTTCAATTATACGACAATGACCAGCATTAAAAAAAAAACAAACAAACAAAAAAAACAAACCAGAATACAAGGACGTCAATACCAAGCAATGTGCATGATCTCCCAGCCTGTTGGAAAACACAGGTTTCCATGTCCTTTAGGGGAGTCATGAGAAAGCAAAAAGCAATTAAAAACAGTCCCAATCATGCAGCTACATGTAAGCAAACTTGCTTTCTGCATAATGTATACGTCATAATGAGTTGCATTAAACGCTCATAACAGATAATATTTCAAGTTACATCACTGCATGTATATATGAGTTAAGTTTGCATCTCTCAAGGGGTTTAACATGACATACAGGCTTACATATGTCAGTTCAAGGAGAATTATGTACACAGTGTATGTGTATGTGAAGGAAATGTACAAATGTTATCTTGATGTACCCAGTATATATATATATATATATAGCTAGGTCTTAACACTATGGAAGCAACCACGCTAATCATAGATAAAAGTGTGCTAAATCTTGCACAAATATGAAGGTTTAATGCTTAAAAGTTTACACAAACAGAATGACTCCATGGTAACTTTACATGTATGTAGCTCCAGGTATAATCTACATGTATACATTGTCCAATGTTTTGTCTTTTGTCACAAATGCACCATTTCAAATGTCAAAATCTTAAGGCACCTGATGATAAAGGTGATGTCATACAATCCCCTAGTCTACACACTGACTCCACTAGAACCACCACCACTGGCTTCTTACCTCCTCTACTACAGTTACTATGTGTTATGTAATTTTCAAGTATACATGTATGTGTGCAATGTATGTAAGTTACAATGAATAACTGTTCATGAAACATCAAGAACCAGGTATGGACATGCATGTACACTGATACATGCTGGCATTTAGGAGTATGTCACAAGCCTGAGTTCATAATTCCAACTGTCCCAACTGTCATGCCATCCATCACAACAACACAAAGTAAGCCTGATATTTACAACAGTACACATAATACTGTTCACATTTGGAATGGAATAAATTAAGATGTAGGCTAAGCATATTGTATACATGAACAATACTCAGGACTGGTGACATGTTCTTCGCATAACATTGCTGTAGTCAAGCTTAGATTTTTTGGGTCAGCAAAGCACTGTTGGAGTGATTTTCTTAAGATTGATTTGAAAGCAGAATTTATGGTATTGTTGACATTCAATAACTATATTGTTGGTATTAAGTAATTTACATCCTTAGTGACATGGAAGAATAGGCCAACAAGTATTGTAACAATGAGTGAAAAAAAGGGAAAAAAATGGCCCTCTCTTCATCCCTACCTCCACACATGCACATTAATGAATAATGAATAATAAATGGAGTACTTAAAGATAATAATAATAAAATAATTGCCTTTCACAAAATATTAACTTTGCCTGTGCACATTACTATTAAAAATCAGTCATAAAGTTCTTGAATAAGAAGATCCAAATATGGGGGTTTTTTTGGCCTGGAAATCTCAGGCATAACCATTTCAATATTTATGAACGACATGTTTTTTTTTGTACCAATATTTCAATATAAATCCCCAACAAAGAGGTATTGACTGCAATTCATAATTGGTTCAATTTTATTTGCAATGGTATCAGAACTCCACGTGTATGTATCCTAATTCCTCAATCTTTTTGCATATAGAAGAGCAAATTTAGGCAAATTTTGAATTTGACTTCAGAGGTAAAACTACATTGGTTCGACTGGCCAATTTCATGGCTTCACAAAGGTATAATTTTATCAGTATACAAAGAGTAATGTTCTCAGAATTTGCATAAACAAACACCTTGCAAACATGTGAAAAGGTTGAAGAATTACAGTAATACCTAAGTCAAATATTAAAAAAAAAGTCTATACATGAACTGGTAGCTGCCTTATTATTACTGTCCAACACAGATATGTCAGGAGATCCTTGTTTTATGATCTTAAGGACATATCAATAAATGCACAAACATCATCATATTTTACTGGTTTCTTTTTTACTTAAAAAATTCCATGACAAATTTATGCTTAAATATGATATATATCTTTAATGCCTTCTTAAGGCAGTTAAACAATGTGCCCAATAGCACTGTCTCCATATTTTATATACCATTTCTCAATATGGAATTCCCTAGAACAGCAGCTCTATGCATTTCAGCAGTGATGGCAATATCACTTTAATACTTAAAAACATAAGTCAAGGGAAGTGATTTTTGCTTGCAAGCCCGATAGCAACCATGGGCTTTGCAGTTTATAATAGAAGAGATGTTAGCAGAAAGCAAGTGTGACACACACCTGAGAATGTGCAACTCCATGTTAGCAATTTTGATTTGACTGTCCATATCCAGATGACAGCCCTTGACTTCTTAAAAAGTTAAACACGGACAGATTGTCCAGAGACTACCGCTAAGGCCTTTGATGGTATTGGCAGTGTACTGGGCACATTCCACAAGAACGGCCTGATTCACAAAGCCAGTACGGCCTGATTCACAAAGCCAGCACGGCCTGATTCACAAAGCCAGCACGGCCTGATTCACAAAGCCAGCATGGCCTGATTCACAAAGCCAGCAAGGCCTGATTCACAAAGCCAGCACGGCCTGATTCACAAAGCCAGCACGGCCTGATTCACAATGCCAGCAAGGCCTGATTCACAATGCCAGCAAGGCTTATTTGTAACATAGCCTACTAACAAATATATGTATGAGTGCCACAGCCATTACATCTATAATTTGTAATTATTGACGTGAGATTTCACGAGACAAGCCAACTTTCAACATTTGCACTATTATGCTGTCTTATGCTTTGCTGATGTCACATGATATCTGTCTCTGTAGAGTTCAATCTGACCCTGTTACTGTTTGACCTGTGAACTTTGATGTTTCCGGGCACATGTCCATTTCTGTCCATTTCCCCACATGTCTGCACCTGTTTGTCCAAATACACCACGTCTAGTTTACACTTGTAACAGATGTATGTTCTTCTAGGCTTACGGGTCGGCTCTGGTTGTGTCAGAACCTTAGCTATCAGTGTCATTGGAACAGACTCCTCATTGGCTAGTTTATTCTCCTCGTCTGACTGGTTAGTGTGGTCATTGATAGAGTAGACCATAGCTGTAGGAGGAAATGTCTGCATGGGAACACGTATCAACCTGGTTTCAAGTTTCCTTGAAGCGTCCTCCATGTTGATGATCTGCTCTTGAGTCATGTGACTTTTAACTCTCTCTTGAAGGTCCAGTGGAAGCTGAAGAAAAAAATTTACATGTTAGTGAATCTGTGACATTTTCAACAGTCTAGGGGCTGCTTGTACAATGCTGGGTTTCTTTGTATACTTAAATTTAATCACTTTTAGCAGTATTTTAGTCATTCTACAACAAAGTTTCCCTGCTACAGGCAGGTTTCAGTGCTAACACGTTAATAGTGCTTCCTCCCTGAAATGCCATGCTGAAGCCATGCAGGTTGTTACCCCACCCAGTTAGGAAATATATGTACATGCACCTACTCAAGATCGAACAAGTACATGTACTTTCACCAAGCTTAGCACCTAACAAGGCCAATTTTCAGGCCTAAATATGAGCTGACAAAACAATAACTGGGACATCCTAAATTAAAACAAGCTGACAATGGAAAAGAACGTTAGATTTTTCAAAGTTCAAATGAAGGCATTCCACTTGAGCATTAAATGCAACAAAGACACACCTAACAAAAGTGACTACAGTCAACTGTTATAAGACCTGTTGAATTCATTAAGTGATTATTTCTGTATAAAGTTTGAGATACCAGTTCTTACCGCTGTTAACTTGTGGGCCACAAAATTTGAGGGTTTGCACTGAAGAAGTTGTACAGCCAGGTTACAGTCATTTCTGTACCTCTCCTACAAAAATAAACCAAAAACAGGTTGTGTACAGTTTACAAATCTAAAAAAAGTACATAAATAAACAAACTCAAATCAATGCAACATCCCTAAACACCGACACTGACATTAGTCACCAGATATACCTATCTTCACAAAGGTAAGGCTGGCAAGAGAATCTTGTAAGGGTTAATCCAAAAGTTAAGCAAGCCTTATTTATAAGGTGAAGTTTGACTTGGAGTCTGTGTAGTCATACAACACTGAGGGATAACATGAGATTGCTACTGTCTCCAACACTGGAGATATCACAGGACACACCTGCCCACAGCCAACACCTTGTTAGCACTGGCTCACTCACGCGCATAGCAATCTCATGGGATCCCTCAGTGGTATGACGTAATAGAAATCAAACATATATGGTATATACATCCATAAACCCAGTTAATCATGAAAGCCAGAGATGTTTTGTTACAAATAACATTGTTTTTTTTAAATTGAATAATTCCATGAGGCATCCTCATTATTCCGAGGTGCAATAATGTACAAGGACTCACATTTTCCTCCTCTAGGTCACAGATGGTGACTTTGGCATCCACCAGCTTGGAAGTGAGAGATGCAGCCTCTTTCTGAACGGACATTTTCTCTCCCTCATATTTATTAACCTGAGTCAAGTAGAAACTTAGCATTAGACATTGGACATACATACATGTACATATTTACCTAATAAGTCAAATTAGTGACAGAATATTGAAATGTATCGGACTTCACACATGTACATACACAGTAACACGGTCAACACATCGCATGACACAAGATAAATGTAGATGTAGTGAAGAGCCTGGATTTTATACTTTACTCAAGAATAAGGGTTTATTTGAAAAAAAAAATGTAGGCAACACCAAATGACTGAATTGTTTTTCTACTGTTTTATGAGAACTTAAAAAAACAATACTGAAACATAAAGGAGCAGTACTTTGCTATTTCTTACTTATTTCCTTTCTAAAAACATGCATTTTTTGAGACAAACCTTAACAACACTAAATTGTTATCTAAATAATGTACAGTATCTGCATGTGTGCATGTGTATGGTAGTATATTTATGGCACAAATACAATATAATAGACCTATACTAACCACTTTAAGAAGTTTATCTTCCAGGCTATGATTCACTCTCTGCAACCTTTTGTGGCTCTCAAACAGTCTGGAATAAAATCACAGGCAAATGGGTTTATGTATATTATGGAAAAAGGTACACCGTACATGTTTTATGTCATTTTAACGTCTCCTTGTAAGAGGCAGGACCCAATGCCAACTTATTTATTATGTTGCCTTACTGGAACACTGGGGGCATCCATGGCCTAGGTAGTTAGTGCGCTAATGCAGGGTAAGGAGCCTCTAATGAATGCAATCACTGTGAGTTCAAGTCCAGCTCGTGCCAACTTCCTCTCCGAATGTATGTGAGGATGTCTGTCAGCAAGCTGTCAATGATTGTGAGTTTCCCCTTGGGCTCTGCCAGCTTTCCTCCCACCATAATGCTGGCCACCGCTGCATAAGTGAAATATTCTTAAGTACTGCGTAAACAACCAATCAAATAAAACATATAAAATACTGAAATGCCATGTCAAAGACACCAGACACAATACCTCACTGTGATACGGTCACAGGACCGTACTATAACTATCCAGTAGGCCACTTCAACTTACAAATTTCATAGCCTTGGGTAATCTACCATTTACAAGACAATGTGCTTACAGCTGACCATGGGTACAAACACCATGGTGCCACAGCTTCACAGATGTCGGTTACATGCATAACTAAACTTAACCATACTAAAATTCGTATGTGTGGTAACCCTGCTAACTTTCCACACATACGAACCACAACTATGCTCACTAGCCTGACATATGAACCACCACCCTGCTCACTTGCCAGGCATACTGTATGAACCACAACCCTGCTCATTTTCCTCACATATGAACCATGACCCTGCGGTCTTGACACACATATAAATCACCACCCTGCTCACTTGCCACACATATGAACCACCACCATGCTCACATGCCAGGCATATGAACCACAACACTGCTCACTTGCCACACATATGAACCACAACCTTGCTCATTTTTCACACATATGAACCATGACCCAGGGGTCTTGACACACATATGAACCACCACCTTGCTCACTTGCCAGGCATATGAACCACAATACTGCTCTCTCACCACACATATGAACCACCACTCTGCTCACTTGCCACAGAAATGAACTATAACCCTGCTCATTTTCCACACATATGAACCACAATCCTGCTCTCTTGACAAACATACACTGTATGAACCACAACATGGTCGACTTGTCACACATAAGAACCAAAACCCTGTTCACTTGTCACACATATGAACCACAACCCTGTTCACTTGTCACACATATGAACCACAACCCTGTTCAATTGTCACACATATAAACCAAAACCCTGTTCACCTGTCACACATATGAACCATAACCCTGCTCACTTTCCACACATATAACCACAACCCTGCTCACTTTCCACACATATAAACCACAACCTCGTCTGTCTTACCACACGTTATCTACAGAGAGCAGTAGTTGAGGGTTCTGTGCCAGACATCTGCATTATTCTTTGAGCTACATGTGTTTTTTCTAAGACCCTGATGATTATGATTTATTTCTTTATTTGATTCAAGTTTTTATGCTGTACTCAGGAATATTTCCGTTATACGATGGCAGCCACCATTATAGTGGGAGGAGACCGGGCAGAGCCCGTGAGAAATCCAGGAACATCAATGACCTTTCCACGTCTGACCATAAAGGAAGCAAGCATGAGATAAACTTGATCTCACAGCAATCACACTGGTGAGAGGCTGCAGGGTCATTGTGCTACACTAGCGTTCAAACCAGCTGGGCACAGATGCCTCGCTCCCTGATGTCAGGTACATAATGAAAATGTTGTGCCACCGTGATAACCAGTGAGCTAAGCTATTCATGCAGGCGATCAGGGATACTCACCTGTCATATCTGTCTCGCAGTTTGGAGAGTTCATCTCGCAGCTTGAGCACCTCGTACTCCGCAGCCTGTTTACTATCCATCAGTTCATGCTCTATCTGGGAGATGTGTACATTGCTACGGTGCAGCTGGCTACGTAGCTCCTCAATCTGCTGGTGCAAGTCCAGGCTGAAGGAACAATTAAAAACACACACAACGTATCACGTGAAAATCTTATCACAAAACAACTTACTGTGACGACACGATGAATCACTATAGTTCCAAACTGATGAGTGTGAAACACAAATTCCCCTGAAAGACATTAATATTCGAAAAATTTAAATAAATATACAACTTTCAATACAATTTCCATAAATTTCATTTTATCTGACACATGTAACAAATAGATTATTCCTTCCCTGAAGTTGTCAGCATGTATATTGTATAAGGGGATTATGGAACTGCATGTACAAATCATGTAACACATAATTATGTGGTACATCGCCTAAAACTTCACCCAATGAAGTGCATTTTCCCAAACAAACCTAAATATGTTTTCTAAGATCAATAAAACTCTCAGTTTTAGGCAAAATGAGAAATTTTTAGGTCATGTCCCTCAGCACCAAGTATACAACAGAAACATGAACATTGTTGACACAACAACTGGTTTATAACTACAAACATAAAGAAGGTTACGTTTAGTAAAACAAGAACCATCTAATAAAAGCTGTGGTTTGGCATTTTGCACTAGTATATATGCCATAAATGTATAATGTGCAATCCTCACCCTTGTAGTGACCCCATGGCTGGTTTATGCCACACATACACATACTACATATAGTTAGCCAAATGGATAAATATATTGTGTATAATTGTGCATGCGTGTCCCTAACTACCATGTGTACTAAAGTATATGTGTATCCGTAGAGTGCTGTGATCAGGTATTACAATGTAAATAGCCATGCAGTCCCACTGACAGAATCACTGAACCATATGGACAGGTATACAGACAGACATGTGGATTTAACACACAATAACACTAACAACTAAGGCTACATGTACAAATATGTATACACGTACAAGTACCTGAGTGCACTTTCTTAATCAATGCCTCATGTAACCTGACTGATTGATAACATCAGAGGATAAACCATCGCTTTGAGGTCTCTTTTGTCATATACCAGGCAAAGAACTGCTGTTGTGTACATATGTATGGTATACAACACAACCCAAGAAATAAATAGCACTACTACTATATATGATTGTCTGCTAATGACAGCTAGATACATTTCTAAAAAGCAGATAACACACATTATTTTTGGCCTGTCATTAGGGGTATCAGCCGTGTATGCTTAAATAATGGTTTAGAGTCTATCCGATAGACTTGCGTTCACCTGACAGTTAAATTCTAAATTCTTCCTGAGATTCAGGATTTCGCAATACGTGAACTATATCCCTGTCACTCCTATGCCTTAATTTATAAAGAAATATTCATAAAAAAAAATTGACTCCTCAATATATATTCTACATGAATGTATATGTAGATGACAACACACATGTAAAGCGTAGGAAAACGTGGAGAGAGTAAGGGTACTTCAACATTTCAGGTACTATCAAGTACAAGGGCATACAACATGGGATTACTATATGACTGGTTCAACCATGGCCTGCTGGTTAGAGTGCTAGTGCAGCAGAATGATCCTAGTGCATCTCACCAATGCAGTTGCTGTGAGTTCAAGTCCAGTAAATGCTGGCTTTCTGTCAGGTAGTATGTCATGTATGTGGTAAGGTCTGCCAGTAGTGTGCAGATGGTCGTGGCAATCAAATAAATAAATCAAAGTTTATAACCTACATGTGAAAGTATAGCTCTGCACTGTGTTCTCATATACACATACAGCACAATTAACAGCTACAAAATCATGCAGGAAGGTTTGAGTTTATGGCAAAACCTAAACATTTCAAAACAGATACTGTGAGCATGTAAATACTGTATATCTGCATGTTGACAGGTTCCTTTCAGAAGTTTTCACCACACCACTGCCTATACACATTGTGATGCATGGAACCTAAACAAAAAGTATGCTGAAAATGCTTGGTGATTATCAAACCATCTGAAAGGTTAAATAGGCGACTGCTGGATACGACAGTAGCACGGTGTGCAGCAGGTCTGGATACCGGCCCTGAAGTCTCCCAGCTATTGTGTAACGATACAGCAGCTAGAGCAGAGTTAAGGTCTGCTATAAGCCTCAGCCTACCTGTATGGCCCAGTATGCAGCAATTTACATGGAATCAATAACGTAAAGAGCTGCTGATATTCAGCTATACACAATCTGCTCACCAGGCACACAGCTTCAGGCACCTTTCCATCTTCTCAACCCCCTTCATCCTTCTCCACCTTACATCTACTTCAAGCCTCTACCCTTCTCACATCAGCACAGCGGTAAGGCTGGTAGTCCAAGCTATGACCAATGTTATAGTCCACAGCTGGTCTGAGTCCAATCCAATTTGATGATCAGAGACGGCAGTACTGGTGTTTGTGCTGATGGGAACAATGCCTTGTCTCCTCTGTGCTTGGTTCAGAGTGGGTTACCTTGGAGTCACGTCCCGTAGGAGACTGAAATCTCTGCAGTCCAAGCCAGAAGACTGAGCTTTAGTATCACCATCACAGCGGGGAGAAGTGCCAAGGTCTCCTCGAGACTTGAACGCCCAATTACTCGATGACTAATTTCATTTGGTCTGTCATACAGTTAATCTGACTGGGGGGTTTTCTCATACCTCCCTGGGGTCTGCTTGGTGCCTGACAAACGATTAACTTTCACTGGGCCAAACCACTGTTGGTTAGATCCTTCCGTTCTCTAATTCCATTAATTCATAACACGGCTGGCCAGGGTCGACACCTGAGTTACTCAACAAAGGTCTGGCGAAGGTGGCCAGACCTGTGATTCTCTACAGAACTCTCGTACATCACACCCGTGCGCTTGTTTGCTCGCCTGATCACTGCGAGCAGCATTTATTGATATTCCCTTCTACATGCCATTACTCATGAGAGACGGTTTTGGTTAACCTTCAAGACTTAATATAAGAATAAACAGGGCTGGCTGCAGAGGTTGGCTTACAGCTGTGTACATGTAAGTGAACGCCAAGTTCAGACAGTGCAGGGCTAAGGACATGTAATCAACAACACATCAATCATGTTTATAGGTATTGACCGCATATAAAGCTCCTGCTCACATAATGGATTAGACAATACACAGTTCTTTACAGTGATGCAATATCAATTAATGATAGGCATACATTCAAACAAAATATATTATATGTGATACAAACATTAAATGAGAGATGGTATCCACTTAAAACTATGTATAAAAATTTTTTTTTTTTTATATTTTTTACACTTTATTCATTAGTGCTAAAAGCATTCGAGCGTTTAAATTCTCAGGTGGCCTTTATACACCACACTACCAGTGTTTAAGAACTCATTTCTACCTCTAAACGTCAGAATATTGAATGTTTGAATAACTCTTTTTTACCCATGAGTAAAATATTACTGAAAAAATGTTTTCAAAAATTTCTTCCCACTGGTGAACACAGGGGAAATAAGTGACATCAGAGTTCCTACAAAAGGTCAGTATGGCCAACAAAGCCCACCACAGAACTCAAACATATGAACACTCTTTAAAATAACCTTAAAAGATAAATGAAAGTACATGTATTTTTCAGTTGCCAGTCGGATAACCTTACCCCATATTTTAGCGTTAATTTACTTTAGCCATCCTGTACTACTAAACACCATTGTGATTGTTTATGTTTAACTTCTATCATGGTCACCTTCATGGTGACAGCAATCATGTTATTCTAAACACACCATAAACGGTAAGTCAACAAACAATGATGCATCATGTTGCATATTTATTTATTGACTGGTACTACATGCTACACTAAAAATATTTAACTTTTATGATGGCTGTCAGTGGTTTGGATAAAGAGCAAAAGCCACTGCTCTTTACCAAATAATTGCCAAAAGTCTGAACTTGAAGCAGCAAACAAAACTGTGGAACAGACAGTCATGCTGACAGATTTGTTGACTGAGTGCACAACTGACAAGAATGCTAAGGGACTGAATGATTGAGTATAACAGCCAGCAATGTTTAGGAACTGACAGATTGAGTGTGTTTAAACCAGTAATGCTCAGGGATTGAGTGATTGAGTGTAACAGCCAGTAATATTCACGAACTATAACAGCCAGTAATGCACGAGAATTGATTGACTGAGTGTATGACTGCCAGTGAAGCTCAGGTACAGGTTGATTGAATGTACAAGTATATCAGCCGGCAATGCTCAGGAATTGATTTATTTATTTATGATCGAGACAGTCAGTAATATTCACGCATTAACGGACTGAGTGTATAACAGCCAATAATGCTCAGGGACTGATTGATAGAGTGTACAGCAGCCAGTAATGCTCAGGGACTGATTGATTGAGTGTGTAAGGCCAGAAAGACTTGATCAGAGAACTGAACATCCCAGACACTGGCAACAGGGGGCCATCATCTAAGGCAAATGTTCAGCCAGTAACGGCTTTATCATCTTCTGACCACTCCCCACCTGACAGTCAATAACTTTTATCTCTAAGCGATTTAGGAGACAGCGATCGTACCAACCAAGCCTTGGACAATCCCGTCAAAGCAGAATAATCCCACTTTCTACCCCAGAGGAATATTTGATTGGATTTTTCTCAAATTCTCTCCAAGTGGGTCAGTGTTTTGCTGTTGTTAACGGAGATCTTTCGAGGCCGGGGCCACAATGGCGTACTCTACACCAATACATACAAACTGTAAATGACCTCAAATTCTGCTCCAAAAAGAGCCTTTTTAGAGGCAAATAAATGTCAGAAAATATTACTTTTGGCGCTGAAACATTTTTTTCCGCAGAAAAAAAGCCTCAGAGTTATGCAAATAAAGTAACTTAGTCATGGCTGAAATTCTATGTTTGAGAGAAAGGACTGAGTAAAATAGTAACATCTGCAAATGTCAGACTCAATCCTATCCTTATTAATAATGGATTGTTCCTCATCCAGGAGACGGCTAAAAATGTTAGGAGGCCAGTCAGGTGTTCTGGACCAAGGGGAGAATATAACACTGAGATCTTACACAGAACACAGCCCTACTACAACACACAAACACACTCTGCACATCCGCTAACACTGTGCCTCAAACTAGAGCACAAACTGATCCAGTGCCAAAACTGCATGATCTTCAACTTTGATGCCTTTCTCACCAAAAAAACACATTTATGTACACGTAGTGTACCTCCAAAGTGCAATTTTCATTTTTCATCAACATTAACCATTCAATGAACCTTTAGGCTAACACAAAAATATCCCAAAATATCATACAAAGACACAAGATTTTCCATATCACACGAATGCCATGTCATGTCCAGAAACATACATATACTAGAAAACTCTTTATGGTATAAAAAATAAAAAAATAAATCAAACCCTTGTCATTTCTTAATATGATGTTTACAAAATGTTTGTAACATATACAAATACTAAAAATCCTCCTCAGCCTGCTACCTTTACCTGGTAAACAGAGGCTTGTACTTATTACCAGTTCAAATATTTGACAAGAGTACCCCATCAGCAAACACGTACAATTATAGGTCATCGCTCAGTCAATGCAATGTAAATAGCATACATACCACTTCAACAAAGAGAGTGATTTCAAATACAGAGTGCAAGTACATTTTATACGAACTACATTACAATTAAATTCAACAAAGAGTATACCATTACTGGTTTCCATCGAAGCTTTTATTGATTCACTTATTTATTTATTTCCCTGGAGTTTTAAATTGTACTCTAGAATATTTAACTTTAAAAGACAATCAAACCGAGCAGACCCAGGGGAAACCCACGACCATGAACAGTTTGCTGGCAGACCTTCCCACGTACGTCTGGATAGGAAGTAAGCTGTTGGACTTAATATAAGAAGCCACATCGGTGAAAGGTTCCCAAGACACGGTGCTGCTTAGCATACTAACAACAAGAGCCAACAAGGGCCCTGGAGACTTTTAAATTTGGGTGGCAGACCTATTCTCTGCACATCCTAAAATTGGATTGATCCTACTGCCTTCGTTAAGACAATGACCCTAGCAGATGTACATGTACATGGCCATCTTGTTTCCATATACATATATCTACATGTATATAAGGAGTCCCTGAGAAGAGTCAGGTCAAATGTGCAATGATTTCAAATACTACTCTCCTTTTTTTTTCAATCACCATTGATTGCTCTCTTCACAATCTGCTACAAGACAGTTTATGGCTTAGATGTATGGATTAACTTATAATTAAAACTTATAATTTTAATTTTAAAATAATTCATTTCATTTTCATGATTGTCTCATTTATACAATACATATTGCTGATTAAATGCCAAATCTTAAGCTGACTGATGTAGCTCCATAACAATACCAACAGTGCAAATTACTTGTAGACAGACCTATTCTGGAACAATGAAAAACACTTACACCAACTAAACTAAACTGATAAATGGATATTAAATGTTGGTTTAAAAGAAAACTGTACACTTCTCATAGAAACATTTTTTGCCTGGAATGTGCAGACTCAAGGAAAGGCAAATAACTTCCAAATTCTGTTCCAGTTGAAGTTTAACAATGTTCTCACCTGTTGTTGTTGAAGCATTTACTGCTGCCACACTCACACCCCTGAGGAGGACAAGCAGAACAGGCACTACATTAATATGGCATGTACGCTAGAAGTCCAAATATCATGATAGCTGTATCTACATGTACTTGTTGTATAAAGTACACATCTGCTTACATGAAATTTGGATTGTTGTTTGATATGAGACTGAAGAATTTTTCAATTATACACTGGCAGTATGAAAGGAGGGAGCCAGAGAAATGTTGACATTTGGCAATTAACTGGTACACTTATTTATTTGTTTATTTGATTGGTGTTTTATGCTGAAGAACATAAACATATCATCGTAATACTCAAGAATATTTAACTTATACGATGATATCCAGCATTATGGTGGGAGGAAACCGAGTGCAGCTCTGGGGAACCCACGGCCATCTGCAGGTTGCTGACAGATGTTCCCACATACCACCGGAGAGGAAGCCGGCATGAGCTGGACTTGAACTCACAGCGACTGCATTTGTGAGAGGCTCCTGGGTCAATGCACTGTGCTGTACACTTATCAATTAAATAAAAAGATAGCAATTCTGATTCCTGCATTATTTGGCAATATGCACCCCCATACCTTGAGCAAACAAAGCCTACTGCCCATACCATTTACCCATACCAAAAATCTACTCACAACTGTTGACTTTCATGTATATTCATTTGGACAGACCCTTTACATGTACACCAGTGCTCAACATCCAATCATTCATGTCATACAGATTCACCTCCACATGTCTTTAATTTACACATACCAAGACATCCATTCAGTCATTTACACCTATCAGTGCTCCAAATCTTCTGCTCACTCTACTTCCCTTCTCAATAATTTGAGACATCTTTGAGTAACATGTTATATTCCATGCCTTGTGAGAGCTGTTGTAAATTTAATATCTTGCCATTTTGCCAACTGTTCTCATTTATCATGTTGAAGTATGTAATTTGATTTTCGATTACTAAATTCAAACATCTGACACACATATTTTAAGGTACTGACCTTACAAACAGCTGTCATGTTGGCCCCAGACTTTCCCGTCAACATTTCCTTCTGCAATATCTCACATGTGATTCAGATCTCACCCCTCAGTAACAGTGGGGTTAAACACTGAAAAGAATAACACAAAGTGAAATTTCAAGTGAATGTTTCCTTCTGTATATGTAAAAGAATTTGTTAAATGAGTTCCAGGAGGAAAATCTAAAGGTCATGTTTTCCACACATTGTGTTTTGAGGTCCTGTAATACTATCAGTTACCTAGTCCACATCCTTGAGGACAGAAAGATTGCCCGGAATCAAATGCTGGCTTTCCCTGTCAAAAACAGAGTGTAATATCCAGTCATATACATGCTGTGAGTTTACCTGTTGTAAATTACAAATACCCAATGGAATAACCCAAGTCAGAGTCTGAAGCATTCACCAAAAATGTTGACGGCAACCCACTCGCCGGCTTAATTTTACAAATGAGCAAAAGTGTTTAAGAAACTTGCAGTTGCAGTCAGCCGAGTGGCTTTGTGTACACAGATCTTTCAACTTCACTCAAATACTTGCAGAAATCTATCCACAGCACTTATGCCATATTAGAGGATTTTATCACACCTGCAAGATTTTGCCTTCCCAAATTTGCCATGACCAGTGAATTTCCTGTTTCCAGCTTCCAATGCATGTGTGGTTAATTTTGCTTACTGGTCTTCATCATCTACATGAACTGCTGCTCCACCAATCATAGCCAAACTCATCACGAGATGGGCTCATGACACACTACTGTAGTCCTGCTACTCCACCAACCATAGCCAACCTCATCATGAGATGGGCTCATGACACACTACTGTAGTCCTGCTGCTCCATCAATCATAGCCAACCTCATTGTGAGATGGGCTCATGACACACTACTGTAGTCCTGCTGCTCCACAAATCATAGCCAACCTCATTGTGAGATGGGCTCATAATACACTACTGTAGTCCTGCTACTCCACCAATCATAGCCAACCTCATTGTGAGATGGGCTCACGACACACTACTGTAGTCCTGCTGCTCCACAAATCATAACCAACCTCATTGTGAGATGGGCTCATGACACACTACTGTAGTCCTGCTGCTCCACCAATCATAGCCAACCCCCATTGTGAGATGGGCTCATGACACACTACTGTAGTCCTGCTGCTCCATCAATCATAGCCAAACTCATTGTGAGATGGGCTCATGACACACTACTGTAGTCCTGCTACTCCATCAATCATAGCCAACCTCATTGTGAGAAGGGCTCATGACACACTACTGTAGTCCTGCTGCTCCACCAATCATAGCCAACCTCATTGTGAGAAGGGCTCATGACACACTACTGTAGTCCTGCTGCTCCACAAATCATAGCTAACCTCATCAGGATATGGGCTCATGACACACTACTGTAGTCCTGCTGCTCCACAAATCATAGCCAACCTCATTCTGAGATGGGCTCATGACACATTACTGTAGTCCTGCTGCTCCACCAATCATAGCCAAACTCATTATGAGATGAGCTCATGACACACTACTGTAGTCCTGCTGCTCCACCAATCATAGCTAACCTCATCATGAGATGGGCTCATGACACACTATTGTACATGTATATCATAGTCCAACACATGAATCCTTAAGAGAACTAATTTCTAATCTCAGTAATTGTCTACTCAGTCACAGCACAGACCAGTTACATTAATATGGACCTATGTACATACTGTATACGCTGTTGTTATCAGCCTGACACTGTAGGCCTACTACACATCCATGTACAGTATTCAATGGTTTATAATGACTTTTAACTACTGCTGTGACTACTGCACTAGTATTTACAATATAACAGAGTTATACATGTATCTGCAATCATAAAAATAGTGACAAGCTATAAATTTATCAGACATATAAAGGTATAAAATGGAACTAGAATGTCATTATATGCATCAAGTAAAGGTGAGAAAAAAAATCAGAGATATACAGTAACTAGAATAATATCAAACATTTAAACCAAGCCTAAACTACTTATATGCATTAATTTTTAAGTGCGATTTAAAAAAAATGTGTGTTAAGGTCTTGATTTCCACGCAGACCCATTTTATTTTGAGCACATATAGTTGTACTGTACGTTATGTCCTGGACATCCTTACAATTCGGATGTGCTTGTCCATTCTTAGTACATGTATGTAACGCGTGTGTGTGTGTGTGCACGTCTCTGTTAGTACATGAGTACTCACACTGCAGCACCACAAAATGCTATAGAATGCACGACAAATAGCCTGCCAATACCACCAAATAAGTTCGTATTTGGGCAGGAGTGAAAAAAACAAAACAACAGTTATCTGCAGTCTCCCAGCAGTTGATATATTGCACATGGAATATAAATATGTAGCCCCTAGCCAAAAGGACAACAACAAGTTTTGATATAAATAATTCATATCATGATGGGTGCACATGTACATCCTAAGTGACGGCTCGCACAAAATTTCACATAACTGGTTTGCTGGTTAGTTTTTTGCTTTCTTGAATATGGTATGAGATGGTCTATGGTAAATACATTTTAATATTGAGTTTTTGCCCTGCAGGCAATTGTGCTCCATTCCTTAGTTATTCTCACCACAGTTTCAAAATGATGAAAAAGCTTGTACAACAATGATAAGGAATTTGTGCACATCCAGAAATGGCAGTTTCCAGTGATTTAATTACAATGATGATAAACACAATGAAATTTGATCAATTTCTCTGTTTGTCACATGGTACATGTGACATGTACAGTAAATCAATTATAATTTCATTTCTGTCAAAGAGTGACCAGATATACTTGTACATGTATCCAAACAAAACACTACATTTATCTATTTATTTGATTGCCATTGGTGTTTTATGCTGTACTCAAGAATATTTAACTTATACCACGGTGACCTGAATTATGGCAAAGCCCAGGGAAAAACCATGACCATCTGCAGGTTGCTGGCAGACCTTCTCACATATGGTCAGAGAGGACGCCAACATGAGCTGAACTTGTACTCCCAGTGACCGCATTGGTGGGAGACTCCTGGATCCAGAACATTTTAACAGATTACATACTTACATTTATTTCTTGAAAAGACCATAAAGAAGGGAAGGTCATCCACATCAGACACATCACGAGACAAAGCCTTTCTAGAAATACCTTGACATCTTGAAATTTACCAGAACAGAATTAAATGTACTTAAAATATTTGAGATCTAAAATTAATTTTACAGAAAATGTATGTATCCATGCATGTATATACGTCTTTATAAGCCAGGGACACACACGATGGATTTTGTTCGCTTGAACAGCATTTTTTGTGAATTTCTAAAAATCCACAAATGCTATACTTTGAATGCGACCCTGTCTGCTCTGAAATCATTGTTTGTATCAACCATGTCAGCGAAAAAATATGTCAGCCACTGAGCTCCAGCGAATTCAGGCAACAGAGCTAACCATTAAAACAGAATAAAATTGTATTGACCGACAAAATTGTGTTTGAGTCATATGATTTACTAGGTCACATGACATAACTTACGGTACTAAACCACAAGTGGCGGAAAACTCTGCCTAGTGTGTTCATCTCTACAAGCAATAACTTCTGCCTACTGTGTCCCTAGCTTTAAAATATTAGAAATTATTATTTAACTGTTGTTTAACAGAAAACCAAAGAATTTTTTCCATTATACTGTATAATATGAAGAGAAAACCAGAGTGTTCACAGTAAACTAGACCCAGCTATATATGTCACTCACTGATGAACATTGTCACATGAGACATACAGACATGCCACATCAAGGTCAATATTTTAGGTTAAACAGCGATTCCATGATGCACTCTTGTTTAGTCGCACATTCATCTCAAATGTGATCAGCTATATTTTCAGAAAAAAATCACTTTCAGCACTTTCAATTAAGAAAAATGCCTGACGCAGTCTCCTATAAAATTCTCCTTTTCCAGCATGCATGTGCATCTAACTCAAAACTGTAAAAGTTATTAAAGGTCCTCGTAATGAAGTCAATAGGCACAATCACACCTTACCATGACTGGTATATGTACAAATAAAGATGACAGCATTTGACAATATCCTTGTAGCCAGTTCTCTCAAAATACAAAAAATTCTTGACTGGCATGCACCTTCCATTTCTGCACACTATCTCTCATACTTAGTCACTGTTTTATCCACAACCTTTTTCTTAAACAATGTATTTACGGTACATGTATTTACAAAACTTGCAAAGAAATGTACCAAAGCCATATAAAGTATCATGAAGGATTCTTGAGAGCAGTCTCAAACAGAACTCGTAACAGGAAATATCAGAAAGTGCAATCAAAAACATCTTGTACATACGTACATACAGACAGCTGTCTCATTTGGCAGTTCCATATGAACTACTGTAATTCTCAGCCTCTCTGCATGTTTGCAAGGTGTTTATTCAAGCATATTTTGAGAACAGTATTCTGCATAGATTGATAAAATTATACTTTCTGTTAAGTCATGAAATTGGTCAACCAAACCACTGCAGTTTTGTCTCTGAGAACAAATTAAAAAGGTGCATAAATTTCACTGAATGTTGTTCTCTCATAAGCGAAAAGGTTGAGGAATTAGGGTACTAGTGCTTCATTCTTTCCTTCATGACAAGTACTTTCTTAAAGATATACAAACTGTGCCTAACCAGTAACTACTAGATGTACATGTGCTTCAGCATGTGAAGCATAAAACTGTCAACTGATGAAATCTTCAAATCACTCAATGGACACCGTACGAGTAGATATCCTGGTTTCAGTTAAAGATCAAACATACAGGGCATAGTTGAGTAGCTCCATGCTTGTGCATAATTCAACCATAAGTTGGATTGACCTTTCGTGAAGATGTCACCCTGTCCCGTCATTCTGCATGTCATCCAGTCAACCACAGCGAGTGAATAACAAGCAAGGTCTCATGATATATCTTTACTTTTTGGATTTTTAGCACATACATCGACTTGATTCATCTCGGTTTTTTTTCTTTTTTAATATGGCCTCTTTCATAACAAATCATACAACAACAGAATTACTGTAAATGACAAAATAATCTGCCTAAAAGGGCACACTTTTACAGGTAAATAAATGTCAGAAAATACTTCCTATTTTTCTGATGCTAAAAACCTTCATCTTCTCAGTAGTATATCATCCTACCATCCAAACAAGCCTCAATTAAAACACCTTTCTATGAAAATCAACACAACTGTCAGAATCACCCCAAAAAATTAGCAACTGAGTCAAGGATGAAATTTAAGGCTGTTTACACTAGTCGCTGGCTTTTTTTGGTTGTTTTATTTTCTTCATCTGAGATAAAATTAGAAGCTAATATCAAACGATTTTGATGTTAGTGAGCGACCACCAGTGGATATGAATACACCGGTGATACTTGTAACCCAGTAAATCATAACATGTACATCTCTACTTACACAATGGGCATATGCTTTTTATTTTATTTTATTTTATTTGTTTGTTTGTTTTGTTTGTTTGAGATCTTTGAGATTTTAAGATCACTGTTAACATTATGTTTGTCATACTGCATTACATCATGAGCTGGCATTGTGTTTTCAATCAAATTGAAGTTGGAAAACATAAGGGATGATCATCAGGTTTACATATATATGTGCGTCAACTTCTTTCAGCATACCTGCAGTCTTAGAATATGACAAGGCCTGAAGGTGTCATGAAAAGGTGAATGAACAGGTTAAATATGCTTCTTTTTTCTTGGACTTGACTGTTACAGAAAGTTACATAGTTAAAGCTATCAAAACTGGATGTGTAACTCAGCTGTCCAATCCTGAAAGTAAGGACCTATCGTTCCACAAAAAGACCTGTCTTTAATAAAGCCATATCTTGCATTGACTTTCAACATGAATTTATCCACCATGAACATTTTTGTACGTTGTTTTGGTATTGACATCCTCAAAAAATTATTATATTTCGACTGCTGTCTTCAAGAACAACTTCAACTTTCTTATTTCAAACCAAAAATATCTAAAAAAAAAACTTGTATTTTTTGTGCAGATGAGTTTGGGTGCCGTGAGCACGGGCCTCATTGAGATCGGCTACATTGAGTTGGAATGCACAGATGTGCTGCGATTTGTCTGAGAGTCAGTGATAGGCTCAAGCCCTGTCCAGACTATCCAACATGGTTCAACTTTTGTTGATTCAACAGCAAGCTGAATGCTGTTGAGGTAAGTTGAGTATCCCAACCACACTAAAAATCTGATAGGTCAACACTGTCCAAGACTGTTGCTGTGTGTTGAGATGTGTTATTTGTTGACTCTTGTTGAGACAACAAAAGTTGAGTAATGTTGGACAGTCTGGGCTGGCCTTCAGTGTTACAATGGATGTCAGAATTTTAAAATAGCACACTGAGTTCATCCAGCTGGATCAATAGTGTATACAATATAACTGGACTGACTGTGTGTCTTTTGGATGGAGTTCCAGTGAGGCAGCACACTATATGTCGGTACTTGGAACAAGAGGACACCGTTATAAACCCTTGAACAAAAGAGTTGAACTTGACAGTTGAATTCTAGGCTTCTGCCAGGTTGTTGTTGTTGTCCGCTTGTTGTTTCGTTTTCTGTATTTATTCAGGGGATTTACATCATCTAAGATGCTAACTTGACTACACAGACATCTTTGTTTATCCAAAAATAATAAAATATAATCTTACCTAGCTCAAGAGTGAACGGAAGCAAATCTGACACGTCAGCCGAAAGAATACGTCAAGATGAAAACTCCTCCGTTGACATTTCCATGTTGGCATACGTCTACAGCCTTTTAAATGCGCATGCGCAGAGCACTAGCGGAAGCGTAAACAAAAGGCTGCCGGTGCGAAATCTTTGTTATTGCATCCCATTCCCTGCCCGTCATTTCAAGGCCTTTATTTGAAATGTCAGGGTTTAGGGAATTGATCCGAGAATCTGGAGTAGATAATCTGAATAGGCTGGTCGAAAATGAAGACACTAAGTATTTGGTTTTCACTCGGCTAACGAGTCAGTGGGCGTTATGTGTGAGTGACGGGATAGAAGTATGGCGGATAGAATGGGACGAGGAAGAAATGGAAGCACATCGAGACCTAGCGGGTATATCCTCAGCGTCTGTGATGCTGAACCGTATTAAGTAAGCTGCTGAATGACAGACACAATAACAGCCTGGGCTGGAAGGCTGGGCAGAAGTATTTCGATTTAAAAATAGATACATGTTCAATGTTTGAAGTTTTACTTTCCGACAGTTAAGTGTTTACTTTCCCGTTTTCGTCCGTTCTGTGTTTACATGCGGAGAATGATGCACTGCTTTGTACGTGTAGGTTATAAATTAATAAGCAAAGTGCTAACTTATTTAAGCTTTTGAGCTACATGCCTTTATACAGGTGAAAACATACACGTGTACTTAACAGAGACACAATTGTACGTTGTTATTTTAAAAAGTACCAGATTGGTATATGTTTGGAACTAGTCTCGTCTAGATGAACTACTTACATAACACAGGTATGTTGAAGTAAATCGCAACTAATGGGTTAACTGTCGCATGCAATTTTACGCTCCTTTTGGGGCAGTTATCATCTATATATATAGTTCTTCCACTCTAACGAACTACATATAGACAACGACCATTGCACTGGTAAGTAAAAGAAGCGTGATAGTCACAAAACATGTATATTTAGTAAGTAAACCACACTGGATTTCTTGTTTTCTGGTCACCACCCATTCGATCATCATATCGCTCTCTGCATGGGAACTCACTATTAATTTTTTTTGCCAGAAAGTGCGACAAAAGCTGAGCTTATATGATAAAATGTAGTTGAAATAATGCTATGAAATAAAAAATGTTTCACTGCTTGCACGACTTTTACAAATTATTGTGTTGGGAAACAAGGTCATTGGCCTTCAAACCAAGTGTACTCTTATTTTAGTTCATGGATACCCTAGTTCTTTATCCTTTTCGAATGTTCACTGGGTATTTAAAACATATTTTGAGCACATTTCTTTTTGAAAAAAAAATATTAATTTCTGTGAAGCAGTGATGTTGGCAATCCAACCAAAGCGAAAGTTACCATAATGGAAAAATGAGGGTAAATAAATTGCATTCAGAGTTGGCTTTTAACAGTCATTCTTTCCATACATTGGTTCCAACTCTACTGGCGTATTATTCATTCTATTCAGCTGAATAGGTCTCCAGAACAGTTGTGCATAAACCGGTGAAAATAAAATATTTCATTCAGTACCATGCCTGTAGTTTAAACTTTGCAACCTTTGTACTTTTGCCTTCATCAAAAATTGTTCTGTGGCTGAAATTTGTGTCACTGTTTTTTCTTCAGAAATGCCTTTAATGCAGGAGACCTGACAGTAACCCCGACAAGCAGCATGATAACACTGATAGCTGGGTCAGGGGTTTCGGGTGTTACATTTAACCTGTATGAAGCTAAAGCTGCTGAGAGGAAAGCGGAGCTGCAGTCAGTTTTGTTCAGGCTTGCAGAGGATGTGCAAACCTTGGACTCCAAGTTAAAGGGGGTCAATCAAACCATAGAAAAGCTGAAAGCCCAGGCCGGCAGTGGGGCTGCAGGACATGTGGGAAATCCCCTGATGGACCTGGGGCCTAAGAAGGGGGTGAACCCGGCCAAGATAAAGCCCAGGAAAACAGGCATGAGTGTTGTTAACCCTACAAGCAAGAAGAGAAAAGCTCCAAGCGGCGTTGTGTTTGATTGACATTTATTTTAATATCACTATTCGTTTACCAGTTTAAACATCAACATAACATTTACTTAGTAAACATTACAAATAGAGTACCACATTTCATACATTTTAATGTGATTTAATGCAAATCACTTCATATTGTGATATAATACATGCATGAGGATAAAATTGATTTTTATTCAGTGTATGTGTGAAAGTGGCCAATAAAATTAAACATAAATGTATCAGACTTGGTCTGAATTTAATGTGAACTTTGGTTTTACGCTTCACTAATGGTTACATGAAGTTACCACTAAAGATGCCCTAATGTTATACATGGAATACAATCACAGCTTTTCCTGTGTTCATATGTTACTGTAATTCTTCAAGCTTTTCACATGTTTGCAGGTGTTCATTTAAGCATATTCTACAGGCATTTGTCTGTGTAAACTGATAAAATTATACTTCTTGTGAGACGCTGAAATCGTCCAACCCAACCAATGTAAATTATAGTTTTGTCTCCAAAAGCAAATGGAAAGGGTGCATAAATTGAGCTGAAAGTTGCTCTTTCATATGCAAAAAAGTTGAGGAATTAGCGCTTTAAGAACTGCATTGATGCTGTCCATAATTAAGGTTTCAAATCCTGCATTCACAAACACCGGCCAGAAGCAAGCTGTGGCTGAGTGGTTAAGTTCACTGGGTCAAATGAGCTGTGGGTTCAGTCCCATTGTTGGCAAGAGCCCGAGGATGGTTTTGGGTTTCTCCCTGGTTTGCCTGGTTCCCACCATAATGCTGGCCACCGTCATATAAGTGAAATACTCTTGGCTGCAGCATAAAACACGAATCCAATAAATAAATCAATCCCATTATTGGACAGGAAATATTTATTTCTAAGAAACTTTATTTCTTTCATTGCACTCCTGACATTGGTCAAAATAAGTGATCGATGGTGCTCTCCAGTGTGGTCTTGGATGAAGTTCACTGGAGATCACTTTCCTTCCACAAATAACTTACTCGCCAAAATCACTCTGGGCACTCCAGTTTCTTCACCCATAAAAGTGACCATTCTCATACATTTATTTGACTGGTGTTTTACGCTGTACTCAAGAATATTTCATTTATACGGCGGTGGCCAGCATTATGGTAGGCGAAAACCAGGCAGAGCCCGGGGGAAACCCACAACCATACGCAGGTTACTTACAGACCTTCCCACTTAGGGCCGAAGAGGAAGCCAGCATGGCATTGGTGAGAGGCCTGGGTCATTACGCTGTGCTAGCACATTAACAACTGAGACACGGAGGCCCCCAACACCACTCTCGTACAAGTGAAAATGTTTTGACTGTGGCATTAAACAATAAATAAATAACTATACTACTAGTCCTCAGTAAAATCAGCAGGAGAACATATTGTATGTTAGATCCAGGTTCAAGCTGAATTTGGAACATACTCAAGACTAGAATTTGCAGTCTTGGCAATTCCTTGTGTTGGCGCAGTGTTAAGTGGTCAGGCCGAGTATCAGTATTCTTTGGCAGGGTGGGGCATCATGTGTGGTGGTGTTGGCATGTTATCGCAGAGATTTGGCATTAAGCATTAAATGTATGTCAGTATTGGAAATTGTCGGTCATGATCAAAATGATGTTGTCTGCTGACTCTTCACACATGGATATCCTGTAGACTCCCCACGCCATGCACATGCATGAATGCCCTGTTATAATTTAACATCATACTCACCCATAGATGTCCTCTTGTCACCTGAAGTACGCCATTAAACCCCAATCACTCACTCACTCACTCTCATCTTTTGACCTATCACACACACCCACTGCTGTTCTCTGGTCTACTGGCATGCCCTGTGCACCCATGGATGTCTCTAGTTCACCAACATGTCGTACATGCCCAATAGATATCATGTCATGCACACCCTTTGTTCTCCTCTAGTCTACTGGCATGTCCTATGAACACATGGATGTCTCTAGTTCACCAACATGTCGTACATGCCCAATAGATATCATGTCATGCATGCCCATTGATGTTCTCTAGTCTACTGGCATGCCCTGTGCACCCATGAATGTCTCTAATTCAGCAACATGTCCTACATGCCCAATAGATATCAGGTCATGCACACCCTAGGATGTTCAGTGTGTAGTGTAGTTTTTTAGGATACTGACACACCCTGAATGGCCTGTTATCCAAGGCAACCCACACACCTATGACAATCATGTGATCTTCTGACATTATGGGCTGTCACACACACATGGACTACCTTAAGAAGCCAGTGATGAATCATCCAAAGTTTAGTAGTGAACATTATTGATTTAGTGGTTGACTTAGTAGAAACGCACATTGAACGTACAAGCAGAATTATTCCTAAAACTCGTTTTTATACATATTAATTTTATTGAACAGGTTGTCCATCTTTATTTCTCATCAGTGCTTCATAGTTTTTGATGCTGTTTCAATGATCTTTGACAACTATCATCACTTGGAGATTTGTGGAGAATTTTTTTTTTCATACTGTCACGGCCTTTAACAGGTTAATTCACTTATCCGAAGAAAAGGGTGTCCAGTTACTACAGCCTGACATAAAGATTCAGAAAGATTTTAATGGCTTGGGATGGATTTCATCACTGACACAACATGCACTCATCTTTCTGCTCCCAGTAACAGGATTTGCAACAATTTTTGAATTATGGCCTTTCACAGTCCAGATCGGTCCTTATATGTCCATATTTATCTTTTACAGCAATTGGCCATGGGCGGTAGCCATTAAAGCCTGATGGCTTGCATTGCACTCTCAGTGCCACAAACCCATGCTTGTATATCTGTCAAGCTTGGAATTTTTGGGGTGAATCAGTTTTCCAACATCAGCAGCTCATCTCACAACAGAATTTCTGTCTTAAGTCAAAATTTAAAACCTCATCAGAACGCTTAGTTTTCTTTTTGAAATTTGACATTTTGACATGTTTGTCTCATGATGACATTTATGCAGATTCAAAATAGTAATTTCTAGGACCCCAAAATTGGAAAAAAATAGATGTTTTTTTTTTATTTTTGAATTTTGACCAAATCAGAAATGGTATAATTGTGTAATCTGGCACCTTAACTTTGGCCTCTTCAAAGTTTATATACGTCTGAACCAACCTAAGGTCAGAAAGGATTGTACCTTTACATCATTTCTCTGTCAACATTCTGATTTAGAGCTTTATTACTAAAGAACTTCCCTTTGGTTTGCGTGCGTGACTCACAAATATAACCATTAAAAAGATATTTACAAGACCTGGTACATTTACATGCAACTTCTACAAGATCTGTCAGAGGAACTGGTCTATAAATAATATCGCAGAGTACCGATATTAACTGCTCAAGGTTTTTGAGGTTATTTACTACATTTGTTAACTATGACGGAAACTTGGCATGAATTTAGCTAAACAATGCAGCTGTGTTTGTTTCTGTCTTCCATAATACCAGCTTTTACATGGTTATATTTCAACCTGTGTTGTCTGAGGGTTGATTTATAAGACCTGAAGTGAAATCATGGTACCAGCACCATCATTGGCTGCGATGATGTACTGTTTGTGTAAGTACAAGTCATGTCTTATTTAGGAGACGCAGCCACGATAGATCAGACTAGCTGACAAATATTATAGAGAACCCCCAAAACAATAATTGGCCACTTCCATTTTGTGACAGCTGAAGGCAATTGTCCTGCACGTAATGTTGAATACACTTCTGCTGTTCTCAAAATATCACTCTTATTTATGATGCAACAGCAATTATGTTTTTTCTGATATTTTTTTTATTTCCACAGTCATATCTGCTTTTTGTTTAACCTTTCATATACATGTACTATGCTGGCATACAGCCATTTAGACAGCAGATCTTAAAGAAACTAACAAAAAAGGCATTACCATTCACATCACTGAAAGCTATCTATTAATGACTTCTTATTTAAATCATTGTATAATTGAATCAACTACATTTAACTACATAAGTATGTTAATTCAAGGTGGGCTTTTGGACCTTGTTGATATCGCAGAGCTCCCAATACACAGGGCTCTCTTGCACAAAGCGATTATAGGCTGTTGACCATAACTACTATGGCAACATAAGCTTTTAACATGTGTCACCATGATAGTTAAAATTAACTTAAAGCTGCAACCGCTTTGTGATCTACTTTCTCTGAATGTGAGGATTATTAAGTTGGGTCTGTCTTTATATTATCTTTTGGTTTCCAGGCAACAATTCCTGTAAATATTGCTCAACTTAACTAAACTGGTGCGTACAATCATTTGTGGACAAGCCAATCAAGGTCGAAAACCAGACCCGTTCCTGCAGTGCACAACTTTGCATATCTAGCAAAGTCCATTACGCATATGCTCATGGGCGACTGTGTAATTTCTGCTCTAAAATATAACCTGGATGTTGTGAAATGTAAAGATCTGTTTATGCAATCCTGAATCCTGAATAATTTTGTGGAAAAACTGTTTCCAGTAGATATTTTGATAAAACGTTTTGTTACCTCAGATCAAGTTCCACAACCATTCAGATCCATGAGAAAGTTTTGCATTCTTAAAATTCGATTCTGTTTGTTAAATTTTTTTTTTAATTTTATATAAAAGGCTATGTGGTTTGCAAGTGGCTTGATTTTTGCATAATTTTCCATATATACATGTAGTATGAGATGTAAATTCTCTGAATTAGCTACACTTGTTCAAACTCATCTGTAGTATCTGTTTTAGAATCCCATGAACACAACGATAACCTTTTTTATACTGTAGCCAGGAAACCTCACATTTTCCATTCATACAAACTGAGCATACATAAGGAAACCATGAGCATTCAAGCTTTGTACCAACCTTCTACACACACTTATTGACAGTGTGGCTGAAATTCACACAAGCTGCACTTGGTCATAGTCTGCGAAGCACAACTGGAAGACATAAGCAACTCATTATGTATGTCTTAAGCATTTTTAATGGTCACATACTATCCAGTGCCTAAAATTTATATATTGATATATATAGATATATATATATATATGTATATATAATGGATTTAAATACAGACTTACATACCTTTCAAAAATACTAGGGTTTTACATACAGGGCATTTACACGTATGTTAACAACTGGCAGTGGAAGCCACGAACTGTGGTCATCTGCCTCTAGTCTCTGTACAGACCAAATGGTCAACACAAAGTTTACAATCTCTTATGTACAAAAAAAAAAAAACAAAAAAAAAAAACTGTAAAGAATAATGATTTGCCACTGAAAAAAGTTGAACTGCCATTCTAACTGCAAATAATTGCAGTAAGGCAGTTTCAAATCTTGTTTTGGCTGCAAGAGAAGTGTTGTACCAACTGACACCAGAGGAGGTAACATTTTGTGCTTTGGACTGATCAATTACACATTTATGCTTTACCGTTACAGAGAATTCAAAACTGGCACATAGAAAATGATACAAGATTGATTAATTTAAAACTGCCCCCTATTGGGCATCTTTATTTACAAGGGAAAACAAGACATTCATGTACATGATTCAACTGGATTACAACTGATAACTTCTATTAGTTCGGTGGAGGACACACAAACGTCTGAGAAAGGAAACAAGAACAGCGATGATGTTGTCTGTATCAACCAACATCTACATCAGCAACAGAAGCCTTCACTTGGGCTGGCAAGCTCTGGCCTTCAGCCAGGTAAAAACGGAAAACAATATACAAAACCAGATTAAAATGTGAGCCGCTGCTCGTCCTAGCATGATCAGCCGTGCGGCCTGGCCCGCCAGCCTGTATAAGCCTGCGGTATGTGGCCGCAAGAGGAAGCCTGGCCCAGGGCGTAACTCCGCATAATCAGTGAAACATTACAAAAACATGATCAAGCAGATGTTATGAGATTACCTACATGAACTGAGTGTTATGTGAAAACCATAAAAAAACTATTGGTATAGTATGAAATGACAGCTACGGGTGCCTTATCACGGTCAATCATTTCTCTTCTGATGTCTTCTCTAGACCCAACATGTGGTCAAATCGGTACATGGTTAGAGCTGCAATTGGGGAAAGAGAAAGAGGGAAGGCTCTGATAGTCCACAACCCTGAGGAAGGATATCTGTTAACTAACACTGTTGTATACAAAAGATAAAAACCTACATCACCAGCGATGTTTTCTGACAGTTCAGCTAAAACAGGGTCAGCACCCTTCCCTCGGGGATCATGGGTCTACACTCTTTGTATTTACACCAGCCCTTCCCCAGCATCTATTGCATCCCCTTCCTCTCTCAGCTGATATCAAAGTTTCAATTCATTGGCTATCTTTGAAGCAATGTTCTTGAAGCCTATGGATGTCCCTGAAATCCTCTTGAAGCGTACCCCATTCAGGGAGAGGCGAGGTAGTTTGCACACCTCCATCTCCCATTGCACTAAACTGTCCGTGTTGGGATCTCCGTGTACACACAGCAGTAAGAACTTCTCCCGCTGCTCATAGTCACAGTTATTTGCATCAAGCACCTTGCGGATTTCCTTCATCATATCGTTGGGGTCCATAGAACTGGTGGTCTTCATGCTCCAGGTGAAGCGCAATGACCGAGGTTTGATCTGCTCTCCCTCCTTCTCATTAATGGACCTGCGGAACAATTTGCTGGAAATTAGAAAAACAACCAAGGGAGCTAATTAGTGGCAGGCCTCTCTCTCACTAGTAAGTGAAGTATCAGTGGGATAGGGCAGATTTATGCCACCTTGGAAAAAGAGAATAGCAGGGCCTGAACAGCTCCAGTCAATGCAAAATCCAAAAAGTTGTTCTTGAAAATTGCTTTCATTAACACCATACCTGAGGGCTATCTAAATATTTCTGCAGTCGAGCCAACTGGTTTAAATATAAGGATTTTAAAAACAAATGTCAATGAATACTATATGCAAACATGTTTATTTAGCAGTGAATTTGGAACATGACATCTTCATGACAACCTGCCATAAAAGGATTCAGGATTTTGCAAAGGACTAGGAGGTCCCATGCTACAACATGCCTGGCCTTGGCAGCACATTCATCTTAAATCAGAATGTGCACAATACCCTTGAAAAAAAAAAAAAGCACTGGACAGATTTGAATAGTTCCAATGACAAGAAAGTCTGTGAAAGACAAACTGATGAGCCCCACAGCTTCTTACTTTTGTCTTTTTTTTTTGTATATAAAAATCATGCCATTGCCAGTATGTAAAAGCTAAAAACATGCTCTATACTTTAGCATTTGTTGTTGGAAGCATGTGGTGTATTGCTGGGATTATCATGCCAAACATATTAGGTACATGTGTAACATTAATGCTGTGAGAGGGTTAACAGTTTGATATCAACCATTTCACAAGACACAGTGAGGAGAGGCTGCCAGGAGAAGTTAGCACAGTTCTATATAAACCCCAATCCTACAATGGAGAGCGAACAGGTTATAAATATCATAGATTACCAGAAAAAAATATGAAAACTCACACCAGCAAAAGCTTTTTGATCATTTATGAATTCAATCACCAAAGCAGCTGTACACATAAAAAGAATATATATATATATATATATATATATATAGACGTATGTATAGCACACATGTAGTGATGCATTATGGCATACTACAATAGACACAAGGAATGTAGCTGTTTATATTATAATAGTAGATATATTAAGGAGCGGATTCAGAGGCGAAACTTTACCTGCAAGAGAGAACCCCATCAGTCATGTTAGTAATACAGTTAAATGCGTCCCACAATGCAGTGTGTGACGAGGTGAGAAAACACATAGATATGCACGCTGTGTGGGCCGATGCCGGCAGTGACTAGTGAACAAATACCTGCGACTAAATTTGGATGTAAGCTTGTTGAAGAAAGAGATTCCTGTGCCGGGTCGGCCTGCCCCCATGGCAGAAGTATCCTGGCAGTGAGAGGGGAGGCCACCAGGGCCGTTGTCCGGGCTGGCCGGCTGGCGGCGGTCTCGCGTCGTGTGGAATGTGCTGCGGCTGGCCGTCCCTCGGGGGAAGCGAGGGTTGGCAGTGGCGGGCGACACCGGCACGGCCGTCTTCCCTGGGGCAGTTCTAGAGAAATGAAAGGAGAACAAACAGGCTATCTAACTACAACTCACTAAGGATAAACATACAGCTTGATCTGAATATCATATACACTGTAACCAAGAGATGCACACAGAGCTGAGTGTGTGAACACCAGAGAGAGATATGGGCTATATATGAGCAGATAGGAACCCCTAGGCTCCCATCCTAGCAGACATGGAATCGTTCCACTAAAATCCAATAATAATAGTAATCTATAATAGCCAATTCCCCCAACTAAAGACAATCTTGCATGTAAGAGATGTCATTTGTCCTCTGGCAAACAAATGGCATGTACTCAACCATAAGTGTGTCAAAATCTCATGTCTGACCCAGTATTTGTGTTATTATAATATAGACATAAAGATAATCACCATTTGCAGGCAAAAAGGGGGCAGGGGATTTATGACATCTATGATATGGTTGTAATAACAGTGGCATTAATCATTCGTTCATGACATCTAGCCCTCATAAATGAAATATTAATTACTTAACTGTTTTCCTTAGGTTGTTTTTGGGGGGGAAAATGAATTTATTATGAGCTGCAGAATTCTGCCAAATTGCAGTGGCAAATTTGTTAGAGTAAGTTAACAGTAACAGTACATGTACTTCACAATCAGCACCATCATCATTTCCAAAAAATAACTGCAAGATGCTCTATTCAGTCAAAATAGATGTAATATTTCTCAAAAATCTAAACTAGAATTGTGGTACAGCTACAAAATGCACATGTTAGTATTGACAATAGCCTGGGAAAACAAATGTGTCCACCTGACAAGTTGCCTTACAGAATCACAGATGTTGGTACACATAATTCTTCTCTATCAACAGTAATCTGACCCCAAAAATATATATATTTTACCGTCAGACCCGCTCAATAGTCTAAACAAGTCTTTTGCAACTCAAAACTGAATCCTGGTGTCTTTATGTTATGTTTTATGACAGTTAAGTATGCAATGATGTGCAATTGAAGTGTCATCACTGACAGTAATCACGTGCAGTTATCACTATACTAAAAACACATCAATCACTTGGAGCCATATGTACACCTACTCAATTAAGCTGCTTAATTTACACCAATTCACAGGCTTTAATACAGTCAATTGTTTCCTTAATTGCTAGGTGAGTGTTTATGAGTGGATGTTTTATCTGTCTTAAGACATTTCCTTTCTTGGCACCATGTCAGAAAATCCAAAACGCTACCCTGTATTTTTGTTCTCCTTTAGCATCAAGTCTGTTACCTGTGTGGTTACCTGCGTGGTCACCTGTGTGAGTGCACCAAAATAACCTCTAAAATTAAAGCACATTCCATGCTGATTATGTAATTACAGGTCTCTTTACAGATTGTAATTTATCCAAATAATAAGCACACACATTTCACTGAGCAAGATATTAAACCAGTACCCTATACAATCCGCAAGTCTGATACCTGTTTTACATATCTGACACATGCTAATAAACACAATATTGATATAATGAGTCTGAACACAACTAATTACCCAGCAATAATACAATATGCTTACATCCCATCATCTCTTATAGTCATGCAGAAAACAACATCAATCAGTCTGTTCAGAATCCTTAGATACTGTACATACCTTATAATGAAACTGATTACAAATAAAATACTGATAGAAATACATGAACATGTATGAGGCTTGTTGTCATGTATACTTCCTGCCTTCATTTTGCAGACTCCACTCTTTCCCAAGTTCATGGTACATGTAGTTACTTTTCAGATCATTACATTGCAGAAGACCTGCATGGCTACAAATCCCAAGTTTTGTCACTTTACTCATTGAAGGCCACAACCTCAACTTATGGTTGTGAGCAGCAAATTTATGAACCAGTTAACTGAAACTTAAATTAAAGTACATTAATTCTTTCATCTTCGAGAATTTTAGCAATTTTTCTCATAGAATTAAATATAATATTGTAGGATACCGAGTTCGGTAGGACTATTTTCACGAGAAGATACTCTAAGTTTCACTGAAAAGCTTCATAAATTGCTTGAAGCCACATTTTGTAGTAAAATTGCTATTATCAACAGCTATCACATTCCACTCCAAACTTTCTGTATCTGGCCTAAATGAGAATTTAAAACTATTCAAGAAGCTAATAATTTAGCAACATTGTACATGACAGACATCTGATGAGAACCAAATCTTTTTAAGACAGATAATGTTACATCAGCAATGCAGCTATACCTTACTAGCCCTGGGTTATTTACATACATGGGGGTCAGTTGCTCATGCAGCACACATGCAGGTCTGTTAGACATGCATCAGGTTAGTCATGCAGACTTCACACCACTAACAACATCAGGCAGAAATCACAGACAGATAAGAACTAAATCAGAACTCTAGAATCCATTCTACATGCACTAGAACTTCAGGTTGGATGCCTGGCTAAACAAATGGCCGTGACTGTGAAACTGATGACTGTGAACGGCGTGTAGAACAGACCCTAGATCTCTGAGCTGAACTAGAGTAGGTGCTTACGTTGGCCGATGCATGCTGTCAGATCCTTCAAGAGGCGGCAGCTCAGCTGATCTGGAGGCAGGTTGTGACAAGCTGGCCGATTTCACGTGCCCCTTTGGTCGTGCAGACGATGTGTCACCAGTTGCATTACTGTTAGAGCTTGTGTTACTCAGGGGGCTAGCAGGACAGAAGGAAGAGAGAGGTTGACGACACATGAGATATGTTAACAGCCGAAAGAGAAGACTTCATACAATAGGGCCAAGTTGAAGGCCATTTCATTCACTATACAACATGCATTGTAATGTTACAAGGTTCCAACCCGGACTCTCCACTTCCCCTGCACCTGTTAGCTGTCTGAGCTACAGGTTAAAATCACAGTACAGTGACATCACTGCCTTCACTGTCACAGTTTGACAGACAGAGTTACACGTCTTGGCCATGCAGGTGCCCTTGACTGACGTTTTTTTTCTCTGGGATGTTACCCTGTGGATTACCAGTATGAGCTGATATCTGATCACCTTTCTTTTTAAGATGTGGTGAAAATAAGTAATAACAGCGCAAAAATCATGACCTAGGCTTTATATCTAAACCCTTGTACAGCTTCTGGTCACTGCTACTAAACTAAACTCGAGCTGGGAAAACATGTAGCATTGTGTACACAATACTCATGCTGTGTACAAGCAAGCTAATCTTCTGTACATTTCAAAGTAATACGGACAGAATGCAAAATGTATGAAAATTGCATAAACAAAATGCAATGAATCATTCCTGACTACAGACATGGGGGGCTTGAGGGAGATGAAAGAGTTTGGGAAGGGGCAGAGAAAAGGTCATGCCAGATGTTACCTCCTTGAATCTTGTCCATTGGTGACCCTACTAGTTTTCTCTATTGATGGTGTTTTAGTATCCCCTGGACTGAAGGTTCTCCGACGACTGATCCCCCCTGTACCACTGATCACACCAGCCTTGGAGGAGTTCGGACCCGAAGGCACACTGTTCTTCTTTGCAGAGGAGCGACCAGAACCAGTTGAAGAGCGCTGACAAAAACACAAAGAAGTGCATCATTATAACTTAATGCCACACCCGCAATATTTCAGCTATACCCAGGATGTACAAAAAGGGCAAGTAACAGGCTGCAGACAGCTGTCTACTGTCGTCCCCGAAGCGGCCTACTTTGAATATTCTTACTATTTAAATTAACAGAAATTGTGGCATTGTTACTTTCAATTCAGCCGCCTACTTTTGAACTGACCTTCTCTAAATGAAAACCCTGTATACCACCTGAATTCAAACAAATTCAAACAAAAACAATGTTCACACAAAAACCAATATGCACCACAGGGACAAAACTGTTAATATGAAAGCAATGTGACTTGTTTTCAATATGCTTTTGTGGAAAAGACAAGAAGTGATCAAATTTAATAACTGTGAAGTATCTTTGTACATTTAGTAGTTACAAAAAATGTTTATAGATGGATGGACAATATCATACTGTAATACTGTCCATAATTTGTGCATATAAACAGGAATGGAACATTAAACATACAGCACCATTTAACAGTCTGCCATCATTATACCACTGATGCTACAGTATAGTTTTCAATTTTATGTTCCTTTTTTTTCTTTGGTTTTTTTTTTAAATATCAGCAATTTTTCACCAACATGATGGCATTCATTTATGGGTCGATGATATTTATGCCATTGGTGTTAAGCAAAGTTTAACTTTCCACTTGGATGATGGTCAGGTCTTTGTTCAAAACCATCCACCTTATCTCTAAAAAAAATTTCAACAAATCTCTGGACAAAGTCAAAACTGGCCTGCATTTCTTTGGACTTGCATTTGATCCAGTTCGCTCAAATGATTAAATTTTCACAGAAAAGCAGAGGCGTTGGGTTCATAAATTAGATACATGTACTTAAAGGAAGACATATGAGATTGGAATGAGTCATTTGTAGGACACACCAAGACATTTCCCAAATCAGTAACCCCATATATTACATACATCTATGACGAAAACATCAAACATGAAATGATGAAAGGTCCAGTATTTTTGTTCATCTTAATTTTAGTGTTGGATTGATGTACAATGATATCCAAGCATCACATACATGTTGCGAGATAGAGAACTGATGACAGGCCTCATAAAGTGTGTAACTGCTCAACATTTATTGGAGAAACCATCACAGTGTGTATACACCAGAAACCCAATAAGGCTCTGAATTTATGATGAATGCATGCCTTGGTTTTTATGTCGTAGCTTACAACTTTTCAGACGTATGACGAGAATTCATGATAAGACTTACATGTGTGACGTCTATCATTGGAATATGTTGCGCCACTTTAGGCGACTCGAGTGGAGTGGAACCTGAGGAGCTGGTCTTCATGCGGGCTGATAAGGCGTTCTCTTTTGTGCTGCTGGCGTCTGTGTTCTGTCGCTTCGGAGGGTACGCTGATGATGAATGAGACCCGCCTGACGTGCCTGTCAAAATATCACCATGAAACTCCATCAATCAAAGTGTACAGTACAAGTGCAGCAGTGAAGCAATGGACACATTAGAGAAGTAAAATACATAACTATATGACATGCAGCTAAAAGAGGGAAATTATACCTAGTTTGACTCCATTATATATTAAATTTAATGAAGTTTCACAAAAAACATTACTTTCCCAAAAGGAAATAAGGAAAACAACCCCTCTCAATCTATAGAGTTGTGAACAAAAGTAAAAACAGAATTTCAAGTGAACATGTTATTTCTTTTCCTCAAATAACTTCTAAATTACGTTATTTACTAGCTGTGCATTCAGGAGAATGGGTGTCTTGATTCTTTCTTTTAATAAGACATTTTAAACGAAGTTTATCAAGATACACATCTGAATACAATTTGAGCAAAGTAAATATACTATCAATCTTATCGACACTATCTTAAGGTGTCTTTATTTTTTCCCATCTGTGATAGTAAAAGAACAAGCTAATTAAAATGAACATGGTAATGCCCTGTTAAGGAATTTAGGTCTTTTAAAGGCCAGGCATTGGGAAATATACCAAGTGGCATCAATTTTATGGCAATTTGGCCTAAAATTTCACCCATCATTAAGTTTCAAATTTTCCCCGAGCTCTACTGACCTTAGAAAAGTGTTTTGAGGTTTGTGTGTAAGGTAGGATGATATCATATGATACCTAAAATCAGGGATGAGACAAACACTAGGATGAAAAAGAGGAAACTACACAGCACAACTATAATTTTGTCATTTTTCGCATTTCTAAATTAAATTCTGAACATTTTCCTAATGCATTTTTTGTATAAATAAAGAGGAATTCCTCCAAAAAGAGGACAAATCTCAAGCCTGTAAAATTTTCGAAAAAAAAAAAAAGAGTTCATTTTTAAGATTCATTTATTCATTTGATTGGTGTTGTATGTTGTACATAAAATATCTGACTTGCACTATGGAGGGAGGCATTATGGTGGGAGGAAACCCATGATCCTCCGCAGACTGCTAATAGACCTTCCCACTGTGATGCAATTTTAGAGGCAAACGTGTTTTAAAATATTAATTTTGATGCTAAAACTTACATTGCTCCTGTACTACTTTCCAAACAAACCCAGAAAACTATTCTCAGAATTAGGCAAAATTAGGCAACAGTCATGGGGAAAATTTTATCTCATTTACTTTCCACAATCTGCACCTTTACATTTGTAGAAAGCAGCAGAAACAAATACAACAACAACAACAAGGCAAGCGAACATTGTAGGGAGTCAACACAAACTCAACATGGCGCAAACTTTCTTGTTCCACAAACAGGGCTTGACACAGACACATTGGCTGTTATGCTGAGAGGGAGATACAAAGCCAATCCCCATGCGGACAAGTACTCGGACACCATGCCAAGTATGGGCGTCCCCAAATGTCCTAACCATTGTATTCCCCACCGTGACTTAGCCGCCTGTGCTTCTGCCCGCCGGTGGCCGACTGGCTGCGTGTGACTTTGTTAGGAGACTGGTTCATGTTGGCATTGTGCTCGCTGCTAGGTCGGTTTGATGTCTGTATATTTTTCAATGATTGGCTGCTTCCTGACCGGTCACTGCCGTCCAGCTGCAACCAAAATGACCAGTTGTAAGAATGCAAGTCAATAAGAGTGTTGGCTAGTTGGCAACCATTTGTCCAACAAGTTTAGAATTCAAGAAATGAAACCAGTAAAGAGTTATCAGAAAATGGTGAATCCCACCAACATGCACACCCACAAAATAATGACATCTCAGTTTGAGGGTTCAGCACAAAAAGGACCCAAGATCAAAAACTTGGATCATTGTGGCACAGCAATTTTAGAGATATAAGGAATGCTGACTTGATAAAGTAGATGCAAGAAAGTCACACAAATCTTATAAAGGGCCATAACTCTGTAATTTTTTTGTTTTACATTAATATTCTTTTTCAATATGCCTTATGCCTCAAACTCTTGAGTTAACTAACAGGGTATTAATTCAAATTTTTATTTGTTACAGATTGTTGAAAAGACAGGACAACTATGGTTTAACTTGCCTGAGGGGTAATAATGACATGTACTGTTCTCCATTGCAGCCGTCACTAACAATATTGGTCTGTACACCAGCAAAAAAGTTTTTTTATTCAACCATTAAATCTCATCATTTATACCCTGAACATCAAGGTTTTATGGCTCAACAAAAAGTAAATTCAACTACTTTGGTTCCAGACGAATTGCATAGAGCGAAAAGTACATGTATACATAAGGTAAGATATGAGGATGTCTTCAAATTCCAAAAGTCTCCAGTCCATCAGAAAATGAACACAAAAGCAGAGCTGGCATTTTCCTGTCTTTCTCATTGTCATTGTGTTTTGTCACCAGTCTGGGCTTCCTTCTGCAGAGATGATGTCCACAATTCTTTACATGCGACAACAATGCCTTCTAAAATCTTAATTATACATTTTATATACTTACAAAGTTTGCTTCACCTCAAGAAGTATAAGAAGAAAACATGAAAGTTTGTCTTAATGTACTTACGTCTGTAGTTCTTCTCCCTAACAGTAAGTATGTGGCATGGATGTCATCAAACTTTTGCTTGCCTAAGGAGTCCTCTATATCTTTTCTGGAGTATCCCATATTGACCATGATATCTAAGGGGAGAAAAAGGGGGAAACAACGCAACATTTTAATAACAAATTCCAACAGCAAGTTTTTAAAAATAATACAAGATAAAGTATGAGTGAGAGGTGAAAGCATATATAAATGTTTACATGTACTGCACAATTGCAAATCTCTAACTGAATAGTAAATGGTTACTGCAGAATTATTTGGAAAGAAATTATTATTTCCAAATTTTTAATTTGTCAAATATACCAGTTTATATTGACATATGCAGCACAGTTGAGCCTGCTTTTGGAAAATCTGTATCATGATTTCCTCCTACTGCTTCAGCCAATGCCACTGTTCATACATGTAAGACTTTTTGCAAGTGTACACAAATTGCTCTGGCTCATTGTCACAGAGGTAATTTTTAGCCACTGCATCAATGCACCTACCCAAATGCATTGATGCAATTGTTGAAAAAAGGGTAAATAAAATATTAACCAACTGGTCACAAATTAAGATTCTGAATATTTCACACAGATTATTTTATATGGATCTGAATCCTGTTTCACTGATGAATCATACTAATTCCAATAATATACAATATCAATTACTTCCTGTGAAGTTGGTAGTAAGGGCTTGTAATACAGAACTATACCACAAGCCCTTACTGAACTAGGAATTTACCTCCCACTTCAGTGCACAGATCAACAAGATAAGGTAGGACAGAACAAATAATAACAGTCCTATACTTACACACTGAAAACAATCATATCAACAACGTCCCAATTTTATTAATTGAGAGAATAATACTAAATGTAATTTTTTCACCATAAAGTACATTTAATTTGCTCAATCAGTCCAATTATGAAATAAAATACATTTAAGATTCTGAATTTGTTTCTGAGTGAAGCATGGGGCGTTTTTGCATGCATGTGCAGATGTACCAGACAATGAAGGGAGAAATGATAGCACAAGCACCAAAACTAAAACAATGAATGCAGTCAGAGATGACAAGGATTTGTATGAACAGCATACTGAACTATCCTCCCCAACACCACAATTGTTCAACTGTAATCTTGAGCATATTAAAAGAGTCCTAAAGAGCAGAAACTGACAAGAGATCAGTTGTGTAAGTGATTCATGTAAAAAGTACATGTCAGAATCTCAAGAGGTTAAAGGCCAAACACTTGGAATAGGCCGGTTCTGTCAAGTAATCAAATCATGTGTTGCACTCATACCCAATGATCTAAAATAAGATCAACATTAAGATCTTTCATGTTATAATCACAACCTCATATAAAACTTTGTAACTGACAGGAAATATTGGGAACACGGGTAATTATTACCCTTCAATCAAGGCGATTACAATCCTTGATGAGGAACAGTGATAAGAAATGATGGAATACATTTGAAGAGAAGAAGAAAGCTTGACAACAGAATGTGACCAGGGGCCCGTTTCACAAAGCGAGCTTAGCGTTGCATGCACATATCTTCCATGGTGACCAGTACTCGAGGTATACAGCACCATGGTAGTTACTTGAACATAGCTCTACGTGCACTTTATGAAATGGGGCCCTGAATACTAGATGAGCTGATGCTGACAATGAAGGATGAAATCAACACACTGTCCCATTAATCGAGGTATGATGGAATGAGATGGGATACTGGGCAAATGATAAAATGATTAAAACTGCAAAATGAACACTGATAAGCCATGATTTATGGGGCACGGGTAAAAGAAAAAAGGACTGGCAACAGTAACTACACGTAGGTTACATGTACAAGCAATGTGCAACATGACAAAAGTAGGTAACAAGCAATGAAGAAGGCAAACGAGGAAACGTATGTGAGAATTGAGAAAACTTACGAGGAAAATACCATTCCAAATTGAGTTAAGGTAACAAAGTAGACAACTACAATAATGTACCCAATTCTTCAACCGCCTTTGCGACCGATATTTGAAATATTCTAGGATTACTATGGGGTGTAGAGAAATACTTTGCACAGTTTATAAAGCGTGCATCTTTAGTGACAAAAATTAATCATTTTAGCATATATTTCACTGATTAAAAATGCCGCAGAGGTCAAAAAGTTTGAAGATTTCCATTAACTATGATACATTCAATGGTTTCTTTTTTTTCCAACAGACAATTTTTTGGTGGTTCATTAGGTGACAATTCACAAATAACATTAAATTTCTATTTTAAATTCTCCTGTGTGATTCAGCAACGATTCCAAAAAAAATAAAAATTAACGAGGACAACAGATTCCTGGACACAAGCAGACACACTATATAGCACTGGATGCTGTTTTTGGGGGTTCAAGATCACTTTGAAGAGCAGAAAGAACTGCATTTTGCTGTTTCTGACACAGTTATTATGATGCGTGTATGTTGCCTGGAAGATGTTTGAAAAGAGGTAGTTTTGCTGAATGTGATAATGACCACTGAATGTGTACCACACAGCTGTCCACCGAAGCCTGGCTACACAGCACTGGGAAGAAACACTCCAGACAACAAGAGATAATCTTCTTGGAAGCTGTTTGCTGCTAGCCCTGTACTATGGAGTGGATAATATATGACAGCAGAGAGTGAGGTTACCTATTCGATTGACATCATTGGCGTCAAACGTTGGGTCTTTGTACGGCTTTAACTCATTGTCTTCAAATGTGATATTGATCCATCTGTCTTTCATAGTGTTCTGAGCAAAAGAAACCATTCCAGTTGTAAATGGCGAAACCACAAACAAAACTTAAAAAAAAAAAAAAAATAAAGAGAAAAGGGTGGGTAAGTCGCCTAGATGACTTGGGAGCTTATCTTCTACTCTGCAGAAGTTCTCATCCTGTCATATACACGACATGTCCTGCAGACTTTTTATTTTTGCCGACTTATAGAAAGAATCGAACATTCTGAGAGTTAAGAATACAACGTGCAATGGAGACAGATGTAAAGTTTAGCAAAGTAAGAAGAAAACTCCCAGATCGCTGCCATTGGAGGGAGGAACGATCTGAAAAGTAAGGGTTACGACGACTACAGCACTCAACATTCACAACATGTAGAAGACAATACCAAGACCATGGAGCAGCCAGCTACTGGAGCTGTACTCATTACCTATTCGTAGAGAGTCGCTAAAGTCTTGTATGGGCTCTATATATGGTTTTAGTTCATCATCCTCGAAAGCTATATTCATCCACTTGTCCTTCATAATAATCTGTGGTGGCACACAGGAAAAACACAGGAGAGAGAGTTAAAGTGCAGTACAAAGACAAAGATTTTACCTGTAACCCATCACCACTGAGGGCTCCGTCGTCGACATTACAAATGTTAAGAAGACTTATGGACAGAACATAAACAACAATTCCTTGTTTCTAAGTTTAACCTTTCCATTAAAATCATGATTTCATAATCAACAAAAATGCATCACTACAAATTACACAACTTTTATATACAAGTTACATTGGAATTTTGATTACATTACATTAAAATGATCCTGGCTAAATTTTTAATGAGAGCTGATGTGGTATGGTTGTTCAAGGAGAGTTTAATGATGAAATCACACAAAGTTACTTCAACTGAATCCAGCAGACACTTCACCTCAGTTAGGATGATAATTAGACTCAGTGTGAGGTTAGTGAGCACACCATTAGGTGACAAATTGCCAAATTAGCTTCATACTATAATCTTGTAACTCTGACGACATAATGCAAGATGTCCAAAGCCGCTTACGCCAACAGAGTTTTGAATGAATCCTTCCTCAATATTTTACTCAATACCAGTGCTGTCATTTGTCCAAAAAAAACTGTGATATTTAACGATGCATAGTTAAATGACAGTGATTCAGAAAATGTAGCATTATAAAAGTTTTAAAAAATGTAACCATTCTGTTTTTTAATACATCAGTGAATGGAATGAGCCCAGATTACTATTGTGGTGAACTCAGATAAAGACAGATAAGCAGTGACATTTTGAACCAATGTTAAACAGTCTTTAATTCTAGGCCTGGCACTTCCTGAAAATTTCATTTAGTCCGTACAGTGTCACAAAGTACTAACATAAAGATTAAACATCACTGTTTTCTTTTCTTTTCTGATTTGACCATAAAAATTAAAAAAGAACAGTACATCATAAGCAGCAAAACGTTGTCTCTTATGTCAATGAACTGTTAAGCAATATTGTTAAATTAACAAAAGCAATATGTTAACTAGAAAACGTTTTCAATGATAGTAAGAACATTTTTGTATCTGATTTCATAGTACATTACCAGATAGATAAAAACAGAAACAAATTCAAAAAGTCAGATTAACTTTTCAGAACTTTCAGAACAAATTGTAAGCAATTATAGCTATACTTACCTCTAAACTGGCTCTTTTTGTTGGGTTCAAAACTAAAAATTTTTTTAACAAATTTTCACAGTCTGTGGACATGTAGAAAGGTATTCTGTATTTACCACGTAAAACCCTTTCTCGAAGTTCCTGTTGTGAAGACAAATCAAAGACTGAATCATTCACAAAGTCAAATATTTAACAAAATATATACTATAGCTCGCTCACCTCAGAGCTCAGGTGAAAAGTTTTTAGTTTTCCATGCCTGAAGTTTGATAATATTCTTCTTTGCAAACACACTCATATCATAATACAAAAAAAAAACTTGTGTTTTGCAAACTTTAAAAATAACTTCAAACTTTTAAATTAAAACCATTAATGCAGATGATATGTGTAGCTTACTCACCTTTAAATTCTGACCATCAAATGGTAGTGACCCACTGACTAGTGTATATAATATAACTCCTAAACTCCACACATCTACTTCAGGGCCATCATATTTCTTTCCTATAAAAATGTTAGAACATGAAGAAATTTACAGATCTGACATAATAAAAGCCTTTTTATGGTTTTTCATCACACCAAATCAAAGTGTTAAAACTTCAAACGAATCAAGTTCTCTAAACAGAGTATATAACTTTTTTTTAAAGTAAAATGTAGTTTTCTTACAGGAACAGTTCTACCGGTCTGAACCCAGAGATGACAACAAAAAGGCAAAAAATTATTAAAACTAAGTAAAGAACAGAAGAGAAACTGTTCAATTACAAGCTCAATATGTTGTCAGGCACAAGAATTAAATCTTCTGGAAAACAAATGTATACAGTTCAAGAAGAAATGGTGATGGGTCTATAGCTGGGGTAATTTGCAACAAAACATGTTTCTTCTAATCACCTGTAAAAGACATAACCAATGTTCCATATTTTCATCTGAAATAAAGGGCTCTGCAGATGTGACAAAGTTTGACCTTGAACACCAAACAGGAGAGAAATACTGACCTTGAAAAAGTTCAGGAGCTGCGTAGGGTGGACTACCACAAAATGTATCAAGTTTATTGCCAGGAACAAACTCATTGCTGAAACCAAAATCTGCTATTTTGATATTCATATCTCCATCTAGCAAAAGGTTTTCAGCCTGAAAAATATACACAAAGGTAGAAACAAGCATCAGTTTGACATACGAGGACTATACAACACATCAAAACTACATCTGCCTTTTAACTAAATATTTCCAATAAAACAAATGTCTTTCAAGAGATCAGTAAAGCGGCAGTAAAGGCATAAAACCCTATAAGTTTAGACTTGACTTACCTTTAAGTCTCTGTGAACTATGTGCTTTTGATGACAGTATTGAACAGCAGAAACAATCTGCAATCAACAAAGACAACAATGTTCATGTTTTGCATCACTCACAGATGACAAAAGCTAAGATTGATACGATCATAAAATAATGCAAATTCTACCAACAGTCTGTACCAATACAGAAAAACAACATAAAAATGTGCTAAAGTCACTTCCGCATGTGCTAAATCTCTGCAAACAGCAAATGTTTTCAAACAAACTTGGGACATATCAGTGACACGAATCCTGTCCTTTCATTAACAATATTAGAAGACCTGACAGGACTGCGGTTTACTTGCACAATCCACCCATTTGTGGTTATGTTTATACGTGAATGATAAAAGACATAGCCCACTGAAAACCTCACATCCTCTTTCCTGCCCCTGATAAAACCTCATATTACAGATGACCAAGCATGGGCATAATTCAACCATTGAACTTTATTGGGCCGTGGCATGCATACAGGGTTGACAACAAATTCCACAGTTCTATGAAAATAACATGTACATTTTAGACACTATTACTTACTTGTCTGAATTTGGCACGAGCCTCTTTTTCTTTCATCCTGCCATGTGCCACTAAGTAATCAAACACTTCACCTGAGAAAAATCAACATATATACATCTTTACTTTGAGTAATTTGAGTTTTGGAAAAGAACTACCACTACATCATCTGTCCCAAAGTTAGAAGTATACTGTAAGAATAAATGTACACCCTGCCAAATCAGCCAATTCACAACTATGTGATGCCTTAAGCTTGCAGAGTTGATTTTTACCTATTCTTATATATAGACTGAATTTAAGTTTTCTGCAACAAACACAGCATTGTCTTATGTCTTTATACAGAAATAACACAAAGATGAAGCTACCAGAATCTAGCCAATCAAGTACACCCAAACATGCATTATGCTTCATGAAGATGGCCACAAGCCTTATGATCATCCACAGAAAATGTGCAATGTCACAGGTCTACACACATTAAAGGGTGAAAATCTGCAGCAATCAAAATGCTCACGAGTCGCGGTTACCATGGTGAGAAATTAAATGTAGCTAATAAACTTACCACCACTTGCGTATTCCATCACCAGATATAAGGTCTTCTCTGTTTCTACTACTTCAAATAATTTTACTGGAAAACAAGGGAAAAAAAAGATAATCATGAATCAGAAAATATTACAGTGTCCCTGTTTGATGAATGTTTGAAAATTGAGTTTTAACTGATATGGCCCCAGGCCAAGCTTTTATTGGCATATTAATACATATACTTATGTAGAGCAAGCCAGATAGAACAAAACCAGAGCATGAGTCATTTCATCTCATTTAAACTTCTTGTCAGCAAAAAACATCCCCACTGACACTCTCTTCTACACATGAATGTACAGACACACATTTTTATATTAAAAGTTTCCTAGCCATACAGAATGAAGTTTAAAGTAAAAGTTCTTAGCTACATGTGCTGCCTCAGTTGTGACCAACTGCCCTCAAACACCATCAATATGTACATGTACCTGACAACAAAGCTGGAGTCTTACTTCAAGCAGTACATTTTTTAAGTTGCTGGAATGACCAAAATAATTTCTATCAACCAAATAAAATGGTATGTATAGTCTATGACATGACAACACCCTAGAAAAGGCTTCCTGTCAAAAAAACATGTACATGTAGCTTAGGCACTTTATTCATGCACGACAGGTGCTTGTTATGTTAGCATGCAAAGTAGTAAGGAATATGAAGTGCCTATCACTAAGTATAATCTTAGCCATCATGCAACTGATCAACAGCTGTACTCTCTGGCTGTTTTTCCTAGTCATGTATTTCTTATCTTGCTTTGTGATTTGTTTGTATTCTTGTTCCCTGTGGTCATGTTCAATAAAGCATGAAATGTTTCCCCTATGATATGTATACAGGCTCAAGGATAAGTCTGTTCTACCCGCATTCTGTAGCCAGGATAGATGTAATGTACAGACATGCTGGTACTACCAGGCCCAGGGGCATCCACTGCACATTGACAACACAAATAGTTGCTCGGCCATTTAGTGGCCATGACCTATGGTGTATTTCAAACAACCACATAATGTATACCATATCTGCACTTCAGGGCAAGTTTCATTTTTAATCCAATTTTTATTTTTAAAGAAAGCATTAAACCAGCTAATCAGTAGTTAATGGGGACAGAAAATAACATGCTCGTTCCTATAATAATGTCATACTTCATGTTTGTTCATTATGACATCACAGATGTTCCCTGAGACCACAGCCAGGTTGTCCAAAAGTGTACTTGCTAATAACAGCATTAAGTCATATTATATATTTACTATTTTAACAAAACCCAGCAACCAATACAGCTGCACAGACATCAAATGGCACAGCAGCAGATTTAGTTCATACTTAATATACTGGTACACAATTACTCTGGAGCCAAATGCAAAACTGCAGACTTACATGTAGCTTGAAGATACATCTGGTATTAAGTCTTAAGACAGTTTTGAACAAGGTTCTATCTACATTTGAACATATTACTATTTAGACTACACAGACAATAAGTCGACTTCCTTGTCATCATGAAAACTCTTCTTAGTTCAAGTTTAACAAAATGCTCTGAACGCTCACATTACTGTAATTCTTCAACTCTTTTGCATGTTTGCAAGGTGTTTGTTCAAACATATTCTGAAGTCAATACTCTGTGTTGAATGATTTAAATGTGAAGCCCTGAAACTGGCCAATCCAACCAATGAAGTCTTGTCACCAAAATCAAATTAAAAACGTGCATAAATTGCACTGAAAGTTGCTCTTTCATATGCGAAACAGTTGAGAACATAGGGTAGTATAAGTAGCTAAATAATTCGTTTAAAACGGGACGATGGACAAAGACACAAGGTACACTGCACACACCCCTGGGCAATCTGAATACTTATTTTACTTGCATTTTCCTAGCATGTACATGCACTACTTCTAGTCCATGTAACTACAGTGTTACTAATGTCAGGGCCTAATCTGGCCTCAGAAGGGCAGGGGGTGGAAGCACAGGTGAAGGGCACCTCACTGTTGAATATTTTGATTCTCATACATTTTTAAGGGCCTCGGTTCCACGGTTGACCTCCACCCCACGTGCACAGCAGAACACCTACCTCACCATAAAATTCAGTGTAAAAATGGCTTGTATTTACTGATATGTGGAGAACTCTGCCATCCCAGATGACATGTGCATCTGATCATCACACTGTATCATAGATACCAAGACATTAAAAAATTGTTTGTTGTGGGTAACAAGCCCTGTTTTTTGAAGTCGGGTCAGTCGGTCGGCATTTTTTTTTTTTGAAATTAAACGGGAAGTCATTCCCAGCCCGCATAATCTGAATAATAATTGAATTATCGTGAGTCCAATGTACGTCACCTGCTTTAGGGCATACATTTTGTTGTTTTCATAACAAGTTCGTTCACACTGAAGTCAAATATGCTTTCTTGATACTGGATCCAACATTAAATATGAGTAAATTTACGAATTTAAACCTAAACAACTGAAGTTGACAGGCATCCATTGTTTAGCCACTGCGGTGAAGGTATGCCAATTTGCATTTGCCACACAGAAATTATATTCGCCAAACTAATGTGGCGAATGGTAGCTGAAGCCTAGCGACTAAGTAGATAATCCGAGTCTTCTTTACTATTTGTTTACTTTTTTTTTTTCTGACGCAAAGGGCACTTCGAGGGAATGGCAGCTTCCGGTAATCGGACGCTGAGAAGGGCTGGATAAGGCCCTGAATGTAAAGTATGGTATAGTGTGGTTAAATGACATTTCACTTGATTCTTATTGATTCATTTACCTCATAGAGCCACGTAAGAGTTTCTTGTGGCGTTTGGTTAATTTCTTTTCAGAAAAACCTATGAGCTGGTATCAATAGCATCATTTTAAGGTCTTAAAGTATATTGGTGAAATACAGCATCTTCAGGAAATTAATACTCTGTTCCAAAACTTTAAATCAGTGACATAGGGCTATGTCTTCAGAAGAAGTTGGCACAAAATAAGGCTAAACAAAAATATAGCAACAGTAGACTTACCTATATTTGGATGGTCTAGAAGTTTCATTATTCTGACTTCTCTGAATAACTAAAAATAGAAAAAAAAGGTTGTTTCTATTTATGAATGATTAAGAGGGTTTGGTTCATAGTTTGTGACCAGTTTCTGACCACAAATTATATGTTTAGGATAGATCTCTAACCTTTATTCACAAACAATTTAATAGCAGAACTCTCAAAAAAACAGTCCGCTTCGGGACCGGTAGATCCAGGATCAATCCTTGATCGAGTCACACCTAAGACTTTAAAAGAGGAAGTTGTAACTTCCTCGCTTGGCGTTCAGCATGAAGGGGATAGTGCAACGACTGGTTGACCCGCATCAGTATAATGGCTCGGGCAGGGCGCCTTACTTGCCTTCGGTAAGTCGTCTCGGTGAAGCAGCACTAAATGAAAGAGCGGTGGAAATCTGTCCTGCAACAAGGGGGCACATTACACGTACATGCACCCTAAGGATTCCTTCGTCGTCATATGACTGAAAAATTGTTGAGTACGACGTTAAACCCTAAGCACTCACTCACTCAAAAAAGATATGTCATATAAATCCATTTAAACATACTTAAATTATACAAAAAAACAACATTTATTTCATTTAAAATAGCTATGCTTCAAAACAATGTACCCCTGACCAAGGGCTTAGGACAAGGACTTTTCAAATCATAGCGAAGAAATAAATAAACAGTTGAAATTTGATATACACAGCTGTCTGTTTCCATTTGACTGCCCAATAGACAACTCTTCTGAAAAGCATGCTTTAAAAATGCCAATATTAATACTCTAACACAGAATGTTTAAGATATACAGCCAGGTACTGCAGATATGCCACCGTTGGCTTTTTACAATCAACTTAGGGATGCCCCAGGTACATATGATATATTTTTGATTTTATCATTAAAATAGTATTACATGAATGTTTTTTTTTACGGTAAAATAATCAATATCCAGGTCACCTTAACTTGGAGATTTTCATTTTAAGGCCTTTCCACTGCATACAAAATATAATGGCAACACTACCAACACGTAATCAGAATACAACCACAAACCCAACAATGTATGGAAAGGGGCATAACTCTGCATCTTGGAATTCAGAAATAATTCTTTTTCATAAACCTAACCCACATCCCAAGACACAAGTTGGTGTTTAAGTACATGTATTAAAGTTGATTATTCATTGTTGAGTTTCATAAATACGCACCTACCCACTGTAGAACTATTATGGAATAAAACTGGTTTGTAACTTATCACCAGTGTTTTCCTAGTTTCCATGATCCTTCACCTCAACCAGAAAATATATTTCACTACACTGAATAAGGCTGACAGTTTCAAATTGTTTAAACCTTTTGAAAACTATATGTGAAGATGTGCTGAACCCAAAGAAAGTATGGGATGTGTAAAAGTATGGGATGTGTAGTTAAGTGGGCTTTAGTGGGCACATGTGCAGGTGGATGAAAGCAGCCATACATGTAACATAAACATGAAACCACTATATTCACAGGTTTCAAGGCTGATAACTGTACATGTAGGTTAAAACCTGGCGGGTCATACAGAGACACGAGGCGATCAGTCTTTAGGGTGTAGGTAGTGCCGATACCGCAACAGGACGTTTAGCTACGCTCCAATGAGCACTTGCTTACACATTCACTGGTTATCGAGACAGTTCTGTACACTACATTTACATATATGTATGTTAGAAAAACATGTAGGTAAACCTGGCTCTGCGTGAGTTTGTGAAGGTATAAAGGCAAACCTATACAAAGGCAACAGGTTTAAATATATCCACATGGCTGTCACTCAGTGATAAATTATCAATACTCAAATGTCTAATGTGAGGGGGTAACAGCCAATGCCGAGAAACTCCTGTGACCCTATGTAACCTCTGACATGTGCAACTCTACACCCTGCCCGAAACAGTATCACTGATTACTTTTGACTATTGGCACATTTAGGGGGATGGCCTACAACAGATTGGTGAATGGGTCAATACAGGTGATCAGGCCTCAAGTGAAAGACATGGATATCCCATCAACCTGAAGCAGACAAGGGAGGGGCCCAAGTGGGGATGTCACTGACCATACTTCCCACTGACACATGCATGCAACACCCCTCAATGGCCTTTGTCCCATAATGACGCATCATTTGCTATTCATATAAAATTTAACACACTCTGTTCAGAGACTTAAACTGGTATGCAATTTACGTTACATGCACAAGCTGGTGCTTAATGCAAATTGCTGTTGGCATGCTATGTGATAAAATCATCTATGTTTCCTGCTCTCAAAATGATTTGTAAGCGAAGCTGCTTTATATTTCAACACTAACAGGACTTGGGACTAAAACGGTCTGTATCTATAGATTACACAGTTTGTTTACAATGTTCCCACAAAAAGAGCTGGTCCAGGATGTTTACCCACAACTAGATCAACTAGAGTTAAAACAATCAAGGTTAAAATATCAACTAGAGTCGAACAAAGCAGATCAGATTACAATATATGAGATATCTTTATTCAACAATACATATGTTTGCATATCTTTTTTGTTACTTCTTTTAGGAAGTTTCAGTTTGAATACACATTATTGAAGCTTGTGTTGCAACTTATCAACTTGATGATGAAACTTTTACGAAAATGTAAAAATATCTGTCAATAGATAGAAGATCCTCATACAACAGTTTCGTGTTTATCTATGAAAAGAATCAGATGTATATATATCTATCAGATAGACTAATTTTTGTTCACATGAAGTGTGGACAAAAATACACTCCAAATTAAAACAGTGTTCAATAGGGTTTTACAGATCGAAAATAACTAAAAAATTAGACTGAAAAACACATACGAGTTCTGTTCTATTACTCAATGAGCAACAAAAAGGTACCTATCAAATATGTACTTTTTTATCTTTTTCTTTTTTGGGTGATGATTTATCATGGGTGTGGTGAGAATGAAGCTTTTGTGATCCTATACACCTTTATCTCCTCAAAAGCTCAAAAGCAGACGGTGTTACTGATATAAAAATTTCATTCAAAATGTCAGGTGAATATTAGACAGTTGAAATGAATTAGATAGACAACCTGTTCACTGATAAAAACTCTTACCTATGACAACCCATCTGTATCTGCTGCAGGACATTCAGCAGTAGCTGAGGCCTACCTCTAAATTATCTACTACAAAGGCAGCCGCAATTAGTGGTATCCTGCTACAGGAAGTTTATTTAACTGTTCTTTAATGCCATAGTTAGGAATATGTCATTTATACATTGAGGGGCAATTTTAAAGGTGGAATCCGCCATTAACATCTGGTAAATGACCAACGAGTGCTGTTGACTGCTTAAGATCACCAAGACCCAAGAGAACAAGAAAATCTACATATTCCTTGTCCATGTCTATGTGGGTTGTGATTAGGAGTAGTGTTGCATACTCAAGTTCCCCTTGTTTAGAATGAATGATTTTTGACTTAACACCACATTGGCAATATTGACCCCAATGCTTTAGATTGATTTATTCATTTCTTGATTGCTTATAAGCGAACTGAAGAATTTTTCACTTCCACGATGGCAGTTAATGTTCTGAGGGAAAGTTTAGAATCAAGGCAAATGTAAATGTACAATAAAACAGTACGAATTGATAGCTTTACACATTTACAACATTTTATACTTTGTATTGTTGTGCAAATATACCTTACCTTCTGCAAACTTGATGGGTTCAGCTGTGTTTTGTCTATAATCTTGATGGCAACCTGTAAATAAACAACCAGTCAGTCAGATTTATCACATAACGAAATCGCAAAAAACACATACTTCAATCAAACGCATTTTTGTTTCAGCATGCTATTTTATTTACATAGTTTCCTGATCGTCAGTTTACGTTGTACTCAGAAACATGTCAGTTGTATGAATTTAGTGCTGCAGGAATGAATCCTGTGAGAGCTAGATGTGCACCCAGAACCTCATTAGCTATGGGCTATTACTAATAGTGGTCTCATATGGACAGTATTTCAGAAATGCACTGCACATGTGCTGTAGGTTTACCTTACATATACATTGTAAGGTACCTTACATTTATGTACATGTACGTGTATATGCAGGTATTAAACTTTGTACACACATGTATTTATTTGAGCATGATCTTGAATACCCTGATTTGAAAATTACAATGATTTCAGTCAAGTGTTAAGCATCAAGCACTTATAAGTGAAGGGAATATACATGTACAAGTTATGAAACCACTTCCTGCATAAATCATGATGCTTAAAAATCAAATAAAATACACCAAAAACTACATATACTATGACATGGCCAGATATAATTATTCACACTTATTACATACAAGTTAGAATGGAAGACCTAACCTGTATACCTGTGTACTGATCATCACAACAGCTACATGTATCCCACACCATACACTATGGCATTGCACATGTAGACATGCAGAACCCAAACATCTCCTATCCATCAATGCATGATTGAAAAGCACGACTGGCCAGGGGCCTTGCACAGCAAGCCATTATGGACCACCTTGACAAGAAACCAGGTTTGGTGAGGTTACTCCACAAATGTATACCGCAGTATTGCATAACCAGGACATGGTAACTAATGGTCTCTG